>NW_019214580.1:0-100351 GCF_002532875.2 Varroa jacobsoni
TATAAGACAAAAGTCATTTGGATTCAGTCGACCTTCTGCTTACTAAGCTTATTTACAAAATGGCAGTCACATAGAAATAGATATCTTCTATTTCGACCATAGATCTAAATGTATGTCTACTTCGAAAAAGGCCTATTGATCTTGTTTCATACGGATGTCTCGTCGCCTCTGCAAAGCAAACAGAAACAAAAGTGACAGTTTTAACATGTGCAAAAAGTATTAGCTTGCTGTTAATATGGTATGCCTGTTTATGTTGGACACATGAAGACATTTATGCGCGATCTGGCAACAGGGGGCAATTCTCTGTCTCTACTCTGCATATCTATAGCGAGAAACAGAAGGTTCATTTCTGTAATCTTCCAGTGGAGGCAGCCACCAACCATTACTACCGAAATTTGCCTTTCGCTTACCCCGTAGCTGTCGTATTGTTGTCCGGAGAGGCTGAAAATTCGTCGATGAATTCGACATCTTGGCCCGGACTTGTGAGGCTCTCCGTGGTCCCGCCTCCTCTTCCAATCGCAGGGGCCGCTACAAGCAGAACCATGAACAGAGCACAACCGCGGTTGTTTTTAGCGTTGTTTTTGCCGCAAAAAAAAACTGCTGTGAACGCAGTTTTTTAAGCATTGTGTATGCAAATGGATGTTTAGAGTATACATCCAATTCTACTGCTTGTTAGTTAGACAATAGTGCTGTAGATGACGGCCCTTCTGCAACACTACGATTGTGTCTATTAGACTTGCTCTCAAACAAAACTAAGTCATTTCTAGGCATACACGGTACCACTACACGCAATCAAGACTACGCGTTGTATATCTATCGTACAGTCAGCTACTAAGATTAAGTAATACTAGCTACTAATATTCGTTAATTCCATAGCGATTATTATGCCAGCATTCTTATACGTACTTCTGCCAGCTAATTGATACAAATCGTTGCGTCAACACCCGAAGGAAAATGAAATGTCTACTAAACGTACCTCGAGTATCTAGCGACGTTGAACCAGGCTGACTTTGAGACATTGTTGGACTGTCACTTAGAAGCATCCTGGTGGCAAGCGGCAGAGTCGCTGTCCTAGAAAGCGACATGGCACCTGTATAGGCAGCGCCATCATCTCGGTGCCCCATCGCATTCACCCCTCCGATTCCGGCACCAGCTCCGATGCCTCCGCTCATTCCGCTATACGGACGTTGGTTGTGTGGATGCTGCCCCCCATACTGACCAGCGTCTTCATCCTGCGTCGGGCTGTACTGACCGCCGGAACCGGCCCCGTCATGTATGCCCATACCGTACACTATACCGGCATGCTGTTGTTGCTGCTGCAGAGATGAGGGGTGCAATGGATGCTGTGAATGGGGCATTGCTTGGTGTTCGTGATGCCCCTGATGATGCAGGACACCTGAGCCTGCTTGCTCTCGATGAAGCCTTACTGTATCCTCATCGAAGGCCTCACTCTGGTCATCAGCCTCCGAATCGGAGTAGTCTTGCCTTGGACCTCCTCCATTCTCTTCGGTATAAGTAATAGTGTCCTTGTCGGATGAATGGCTTGAAGCGAGGTCCATTGATTCCTGATCGACGGAGTGAAGATCTTCATGTGAATTGTATTTGTTGAATTCTGATCCGCGGGATCCTCGCGAACCACTGCCTTCACTGACTGAATCCCGATCGTCTCGGCTCCTTCGACGATTGTTTTTGTTAGCCCTCTTACAGCGTCCGCCATCGCGGACAGGTTGACCAGTTACCGTTGATGCAAACGACGAAGATCTGCGTTCAGAAATAATAACGCTACGTGTAAGGTAATGGACATACACTAGGAAGTAAAATTCAGCTTCACATATTCATTAAGCACGCTCTTGATTAACACGAGATTACCGTAGTCGTTATTTGTTGACTCTCTATAGAACGATTATTCTGTATTGAAAAGAAAATATATATATGTATGTGCACTGAACGATTCGGGGCCTTAATTGGCTCCGTTAGTCAAATAAGAGTATTAAATAACTGTTTAAATAGTCCAATAAACATTTACCTAAAAGAATCTTAAAATGGTAAACGTTAAACGGTGATGGTATGGTTTAGCATACCGTTCGTAATCCGTACCTGTGCGTAGTAGATCTAGAGGTGGTGGAGTAGGCTCTCATTATGACATGCCTCCTCTGTAAGGTGCCCTGAAGGCTCATGTCAGTCAGTCCTCCGACACGACCGCCGTAAGACAAAGCGGAACGCTGCAGCCATAATAGGGTGGGAGGAGAGCAAAAAAAAAGTCGTAAGCTATCAGTGCGACGAATATAAATCCCTATAAATCTATCCCTATCTTCAATCTGCTTTTTCTCTAATTAACTGTATGTTGCAAATCCATACAAAGCATCTATGAAAATATCGTGAAATAATTCTTGGACTTGAATGAAAATAGGCTAAGAAAAGGCTCTGCATTTATCTTACCGAGGTTGAGAGTCCAGCTCCCCCACCACCACTTCCATAATACGCCAGCAGACACTTCCGCCGACCGCGAAGCATTTCCCAAAGGTTTTGCCTTACTCGAGCATTTAGAATGCATTGGCAAAGAAATACCGCTATTGCGGCGAGAGGGGTGCATACACTGAACATTAACCAGCCGTAGATAGAACCAGCAGAGGCGAACATAGAACTCAACCTGATCAGAAATTAAGGACAGGAACACAATATTCGAGATAGTATTGTTGTCCTAAACGATTTTTAACATTTTTGAATTTTATTACACTTGAACAAGTCTACAGAATAATTATTCGATATAGCATTAAAAGCCCGCCTCCATTAGAAGGTCCAGTGGTGGTTCGTCTTATTGACCTTATATGGGGGTCCTGCAACAGTCCTGTTTAACGGCATGGTAACCTTTTACACGAGGCTGAAACCAGCTAATTACCAAATAATTGTAAGTTCACGATTATTATGTCAATACACTCAAAAAGATGAGCATCAGGCATTAAAGCACGCGAATCCTAAATAGTTATGCCTCCTTCAATGGATGGACCTAGTGAGGATAAGCGCAGTATGCAAAAAGTAGGTTTTATATAAGTATCTAGTACAGTTAGTTTAAGGGTTTCACCAATTGTTGCTAGTTTCTATAATGTTTTCAATGTGGAATGTGTTTACAGTATGATAAAGTACGAATGTGTAATGATAAAGATGTATGCACGTTTTTGTTTATTCTGACCTGCCGGCCCAACGTATTATATAAATTAACAAGGAGCTCACCAGAAAAATGTTATGATAGGTAACTGAGCCATGGCTAGCCAGAGAAGGAAGCGAATATTTCCGAGGTCTGAGATAAGTTCAACTCCTTGAACTCTCACCGAAGCCATTACCGAAGCAGCTGCCAAGAGCAGTGCTCCGCCTACGAAAGCAGCAACAGGCCCGGCTTGGGACCATACTAACGATGAGGCCGCAGATAACCAGCAGCTAAAATGACGGGAAACAAATACAAATGACATTATCTTAATTAATTATCAATCAAGAGCGTTGATTGCAATGGCGCGTTCTTGCGTGCGCGCTGCACTGCAAACCATGAATCATAGATGACCTACATTCAAACTATTCATTACTATCGTATCCATTTTTACTCAGCTCGTGTGAGTGTATAAATATGCCGGCACCCGTGAACATTATTGAAACTTCCACTTTAAAAAGCTAAACTGCTGTACTATGTACAAGCGCGTCTTCAATCTAGGTATATCTGTGTATCGCAAGCGGGGCGATAAAATCCGTGTTTTGCAGACATTGTTAACATATAACTATGCAAGTTCATATGTATATATACATAACTGCGGTGCTTACAAGTTGTACCCAGCGTAGAGGTCAGATCGAATGCCGAGTGTTAGCGCTACGATTAAGGCCGGAGCTCCGTATGCTAGTGAGAAGTAAAACTTCATAGAACCGTGATTGACATCTTTCATTTCGGTTAGCATTCGGTAGATGTGCAGGAGATCGACCAGGATCCAGGAGAACACAGCTAGCCACGCAAAGTGTACTCCAATGGCGACCATGCGACACCCTGATGCCGAGGCCGGTGCATGTGACCTATAGAGGGTATTTTCAAGCAAAAAAAAAAGTCAAACAATCAGGGTACCAGTCCCATATGAGTCGATAGTTGCTCTTCGGCGAAATTAGCCGTTGAAGATGCTAAGTAAGAATCAAGAATAACGAGTAGGTTGCAATCAAGAAAGCTTCATGGACCAGACGACAGAACGTATACATGACGTATCTTACCCTATGCCCACCAACGAGATGAGGTCTACGAGAAGCAAGCATATGATGACATTAACGTGGATGGCGTGTGAATTCGTTGAATACCCTCCTGATGCAATCGTCAAAGCGATTAAAAGAGCCGCAGTTGTTGTTAGAAGGGCTGAAAGACCAATTCACGTAATGTTTAATAAAGGGTTTTTAATGAAGATTTGATTGTAAGTACAGCTGTGTACTTGTGACGATGATATTATTCGTTAGTGGCAAGCTCATAGTACAAACAACATAATCGCGGCTGAAACATTTCTGTAGTCTGAATGTTTGTTCATGAGGCAAAATCCTGTATCGTTTTATAATAACAGTTTGCTCCGCACTGTCGCTAAATTATTAACTAGTACTCAGTCATTTCGTCCTTCGTAAAGAAGGATGAATCACCATTGCCTACACGTACCAATGGAGAATATAAGGGCCACACTCGCCGACAGCTCCTGGCTGTATGAGATCTGTGTCCTAGCCAGAGTATAGCTATCTTCCGTAAGGACGGCAAACATCGACAGATGGTCGCAGGAGCAATTGACCCTCAGTGGCTCAAAGCCCTCTACACGGCAGCCCCGAGCAGACCATTTCCCGTAACCGGTTGCTGAAGACACGTACCAGAAGACGCACTATACGAAAAAACAGAACGACAAAAGGTAGCCGACAATAATGTTAGATGGGTAGATATATACAGGGCGGGGCTAAAGTCCCTAGACGCATTGGAAAAATAATTTTATTATATATATATATATATATATAGATGTCAAATAAAGACTCTTAAAAAACCTTCGTAGTTACATTTCGTATGCAATAATCGTTGTAAGGTTCAAAAAGTTAACTTTGTTACTAGACATAACCGACCTGTGGGTTTCTGGGAAACCTGCCGTGTAAAACGGGAAACGATATATGGACTCGGCTTTCACCATTGAGCTGTTCAAGAAGCGAGAACTTCGAATCACTTTTGGCCACTGAGACGGAGATGACAGCACTGCTTATGGACACGCCAAGATTATGACTGAAATGATCACAACGACACACGCACATCATTGCGCAAAGGATTTCCACAACGTATTGCATAAATACGTAACCAAGCATAGCTAGATTACACATTATTTTTCGCACTTTCTTTTTACACTTCGTGACTTTTTTCACTAGAATTAAATGCACCGACTTAATTTTAGGGCATACGTTACAAGAGAGCTATTATATTGTGTGGCAAAATATCAAGTTAGCTCTGAAGTCTACTCACTTAATGGTCGAGTCGTACATCAGTGGATACAAAGAACTGGCGTCACGAAACGCCGCTACAGAAAACAGGGCTTTGCTATCACTTCCGTATGTGTCGAAACTCAGCGCCGACAATGGTATTCCAACTCGAGGCATCCATGCCGGCAGCTTCTGAATGGGTATATTATTGAACTTGGGCATCCGGATCAATGGAAGCGATTTCCGACCAGTCGTTATCGAGTACACGTATGACGATGTTGTGTTATCGACGTGTAGTTCGGCATGAGATGCATGGTCAACACTAAAAAACGTGTTATCGTTGAATCCGAGCAGAAACGGCGCGGTGAATGTATCCTCCATATTGGCTAGCAATCGTCGAGAGTACGCTTCCACACGGGCAAGAAGCCGCTCCAGCCGCATCGTCACCGGAAGTCGTTGCCACAAAGGTGCCAATCGTGCATCAGCTACCGTGGCAAGTGAATGCATAAGATATCTTACGAAGTGCCGGTCTTGTGTATGGCTGAGGTTAAAACCGCCCTGTTGAGCTTCGAATTCGAAAATCAAAGACAGTGCCTGTGACACCGTGCGAACATCGCTTCCGTAAAGTTCGTTCATATTGTTCTCCAGAGCACGTTGTAGTGCTTCATGCAATTCCCTCGCTAGTCTTCGTGAATTGTGGGCTCGAAGTTGTATATTGGATTTCTCAATGAGAGCCAACTCTTCAGCAAGTGGTCCTAATGGATCAGAAAGGCAGTGAAATAGATCAGGTGCCTGCCACCCGTCGTTCGGATCGCAGAATCTCGAGCATTTGCCTTGTGCTAACGCCGGACAGACACTCAACGCTTCAGATCCGAGGGACGTACGAGGCCACCAGACACGCGAATGCCTCGCACGGGGACATCCATCGTAGATGACTTCGCAGCCGCGTAGCGTGACTTCGGCGAATTCATTCGAGCAGCAGTCACAGTTTTTTCCAATGACGCCCTCTCGGCAACGGCACTGGCCTCCCGATGAATCGCACTGCGGCCCGTGCGATCCAGCCGCGTAGCAATTACATGGCAAACATGTTCCTTGCTCCGGGGCAAAATAGTAATTTTCTTCGCATACACAATCGCCCGTTGTCTTATCACAATTCGACGAGTACCCTTTATGTACGTCACATTGGCATGGTCCACAGAATGGCGGTGTACCCCACCAATTTGCCGGGCAGTGCTCAATCATCGTCATCTCGCAACGTTCTCCGTAATGTTTAGTGTCACACAAACACTGATATCCTCGTTGGCTCGAAGGGGCTGTCACACAGCTCGACGTCGTATTATGCTCGCAAGGATTCAGCGAACAGATAGGCAAACATTGGCTGCCAACGAATCCAGGTTTGCAGTTGCATCGAAAGCCTTCGAAGGTGTTTTCACAGGTAGAGCTGTCAGGGCACGGATTTGAGGCGCACGCATCCTGTATGCCACAGCCTCGGAACACATTTCGTTCTGACGAGGGCTCCCGGTATGCATCCCTCTGATTACCTAGGCGAATATTCTCGATGCAACCGCGAAAAGGAGAGAAATCGCCGCTTTCATGGCCTCCAACCCACACATCGCCAATGTAATGTCCCGCAGGACTCTGATGGGTGTGACGCTCTGAGCGATAGTGATCGCCGTCGACGGAAAGCCCAAGTACATTTGCGTTCCACCAGAAATGTAGCTGATGCCACTCACCATCAGCCACGGATAAATGAAGTACAGAAACCTTTGATTCGTCAACAGCTGCTACGACAGACCCGTTAACAATTTGCAGGACGAAACGCTTTTCGTTGCCACCAAGCTCAATCAGAAGCAGAAGGCCTTGACGATGTTTTGTTCGGAGAGATAGACGAATGCTCCACGGGATGTCAATTGGACGCAAAGAGGACTTGAACGTCAAATGGCCGTCGCCGTGGAATCTACACAAAAGCACAAATAGAAAAAATGCTGATGGTTGACTAAAAAATGTAAAATAAATAATAATAATAGCAATAGTAATAGAGTATAGATCAATACCTTATTATAGCACGGGGAAGAGTGGATAATATATCGTTTGTTTTGAAATATGCAGGATGTTACAACCATTTAGGATGTCTTTAATTCTTCACGTATTCTAACACCATCGCACTCATCCTATGTCGTGCTGGCTAGGTGTATATTCATGCAGTGACACAATTAAGGGCTAAGCCGTCGCGTGACCACGATTTGCAGGAATCAGAACAATCTATTTTACACCACCGAACGAAGCTGATGGACAGAAAGTTAAGTGAATTGTGACCATCAAGTGACTTTTTGATGCTATACGAGCTATTTAAGATAACATTAAATACCGATCCGGTACGTATCGTACAACACTGTAATAGTCTTTCAACGTGACTGGCGATCATTCGCAATATAAACATGATAAAAAGACACTGTTCCCCATAGACCTAAAAAAAGCCCCTTTTTTATGTGGCTCTTCACAGTTCGTAGTACATGTAAGCTTCGGGAATCATTGATTGCACTATCATTTGAAGTGTACGCGACGATAACGACCACAGTATAGAGAAACGGCGAAACCGCCAATCTCCACCTCTGTTCGACGTATCGCAGTAAACGTCTATTTCATTATCCTGTAACAAACGCCACTTCGATATGAGGCACCGAAAGGGATCTTGATTCTCGTGATAGCCTAAATGAGAGTTTATGTCAGAAATCAAATATCCTATGCGTAATGCCGACACAAAGTTTTCAGATCTGTGCTCGTACCACAAATGTTCTAGAATGAATAACATTACTTAATGTTCCTGCGCCGAATGAAGCCTTTATATTATGTAATATATCAGATACTATTAAACACATACATATCTACTATTTGGAAAAGCATATCTGCTTACATAGGGACATGCGACTCAAGATCCCATATATCATATTTAGCAAACTCAATTCTATTTTGTTATACCCGTCATATCAATCATGCTTCTGTGCAATTAAGCTTGCGACTATTAACCTGTAAGGCTCGACGCGATCTTGACATTCCGATCCTCCATATCCTTCAGGGCAGATGCATCTATACCCGCTCCAAGACTCTTGGCAGGTGGCTCCATTGAGACACGGGTCAATGTGACAAAATCCTCGACGGGAGGGGCAACCAGCGATGGTTAGATTATTTGCCACAAACTGATTTAAATCGATTAGCTCATGGTCTATGTAGAGATCACGCACGCAGCCAATAAAATCGCGATTCTGTACTGGAAAACTTGACATAATTTGAGGGAGTCCTCCTAATTGAAGAGGCCCTGTCAAGTCTAGGAAACGATAACAACTTTCCATCGGATCAGAGCACCTATGATCGAGACGGAGTTGACCTCGGCTCGCGCACTGAAAATGAACGTGTAGACATAAATCTGTTCAAGTATTATGAGATAAAATTGCTACCAGATTAATCCAAACATTACTGTAGTATAATAGGAAACCCTCAGCTACATGTCATGTCATAACTTATAGGGAAACCATACTTGCTGAACCGAAAACCGAAAAGCACAAAGGCGACGTACGTTTGCAAACTAACTAACCTTGTTTAGAAAAATCGGCAAGCTTAGCTCGTATCGACTCCGTTTTAGGGTAAAGAGCATACCTGATAGTTATTGTCATTTCCAAGCCTCTCGGCCACTACAGGGTCACAGCCATCGACAGAAAGCGAAGCCATCCTTTCGTGGTATGTGATGTGCGCAGTGTGCCAATTTCCATCGTTTAAACCGGCCTTGACCGCGGTTACCGCTGTCGCTTCTTGATCCCCTGTCGAGTAGCTAAATACCAACTGACCATCAACGAGCTCCATGGCGATGAAGTCATTTTTGTCATTATATCGACCGTTGTAAAGCAGCAGCCCGTTCTGATTCGGAGTAGCAAATGAGATCTTAATCGAGAATCGATGTCGTCTTTTCAGAGACGGGAACGTCACGTACGTTCCTCGTTGAGGGAAACTTCGACCCCGAAGGCGACACATTTCGTCTAGAGTTGAATCGCTGGCGGTACAGTGATTTGCGCTCGATGACGACGAGTTCGTCTTGCCAGCTACCTCACAATTCTTGCCATGAAAATTGTTCACACATTCACAGTAGTAGCCACCCTCGGTTTGTACGCAATACCCGCCATTTCGGCAGGGACTTGAATAACAGAAATTTACCTCGGTGTCACAGTCGAAACGGTGTTTCATTCCAGCGAAACCTACTGGGCACATGCATTGGAAGGTGTTTGAAGGCTGAATTGGACGGAAAAGTATACGGTCGGACGAGATGAAGTCGCCAGCAGCCTTAAACTTAAGGATCGGCTCACATCTCTCAAAGTTAAGGCAGGGCTCTGTTGAACAGGGATAGTCATCAAAGGGTAGCACTTCAATGTCGCTCAGTCTATATAAGAGACTTCGGCCGAGGTACATTCGCTCTTGAATGTACTGCGAACTGTAGAGGTCCTCATGGCCGCGATTTTTTACGACGGAAAATGACACGTTGAGGATGTCCGGAGTGTCTTGTTGTATATTGAATAGAAAGATATTCTCTTTGGGACAGGGCACAACGGCACTAAGGGCGGATATAAACGAGTCAAACGATGGCGAAAGAAACTGCTCGACGGTCATGTCTTGCATTTGTATGGTGATCGAATTGTTCAACATTGCCTCGGATATCCAGCGAACTTGAAGCTTGCACGTGGCAGATACCTCGTTAATGCCATCGAAAACCGATACTTGAAAATCAGCGTCGATGGCCACATCGGTGTTAAGATTTGGCGATAGTTTAATTTCTCCGGAAGTCTCGTTCAACTCAAGGAGATTAGCCCGGTTACCGGACGTAAACTTGTAGTGAAGGGCATCACTCACATCTGGATCGTTGGCAGGAATCTTACCAATAGGTCCTGTTGGGAAGAAATTCTTAAAGTTGTTGAAAACTATGAGAAAGTTTTTAAGAACCGGGGCATTATCGTTGATATCTGTCACCCAAATCTCGACCTGTGCATCGGTTCGAAGCGGTGGGCTCGACGCTCTTACTGAAAAGATGTAACGTTTTTTCGGCCCTTCGTAGTCGAATTCCACTCGACTCACAATGTCCACAGGTCCAGCTGGCTTCGAGATCAATGAAAAGCTATCAGCATCCGGTCCTCCAACTATAGAGTAGGTGACCTGAGCGTTCGGTCCTTCATCAGGGTCCTTTGCTTCAATAGTCCCAATGACGGAGCCGAGAGGTACATTCTCCGGGACGAATATTTGAATTTTGTCCGAATCGAATCTCGGTGGGGAGTCATTGATGTCCTGGACGAACACGGTAATGGGTACCGTGTTGGATAGTTGAGGGCTACCTCTGTCAACTGCAACGGCTTTCAGTTGGTACATCGCAACAGCTTCACGATCCAAATGCTTGGCCGTTCTAACCAGTCCTGAAGTCGGGTCAATACTGAATGCGCCTTGTCCATCATTACCTCCAGTAAAAGTGTACCTGAAATGTTGTTGTAGACCTTTATTACTGGTGGTCCATTAAATAAAAATGATAGCCGCCACAAATAAGATCATTCACGCAGTACTGTCTTGCTATGAATTTTGGTAAACAATTTTTCTTCGTTCTGCTTCTGTTTTCATTGACGTCAGACCACTTTTCTAATATATGTGCTTATGTTTCCTGCATCCCTTCAAATGTCACTTTATTAATCGACTTGAAACGCTCAGAAATAAGCGTAACTTGGTTTCTACCACACTGAAGCTCCTCTCTTTGGTCAAACCTAAATCTTATACTGCCTCTGAGTAGACCACCAGTGATATTCCGCTAGTTCCATAAAGACCATTCATTTTACATATTCCCGCTGCATACCTGACTTGGGCATTGAGTCCAAGATCCTCATCGGACGCCGATATTTGCATGATCGACGTGCCTATCAAGGCGTCCTCCGATACGTCGCTCGTATAGGAGCCCATTGCGAATTTTGGCGCGTTGTCATTGACGTCCATGATCTCAATCTCGACACTGGTGCTGTCTGATAGCGGGGGTCGACCTTCGTCCTGTGCGGTGACCACAAGCGTATATCCCGATACCGACTCGCGATCAAGCGGCGCCGAAGTAACGACGGCCCCAGTGTCCGGTTCGATCTTGAATGCACTGACGGCGTCTTCTAAGGTATAGGTGACGCGCGCATTGTGACCAACGTCATTGTCAAGCGCCTCGATAACAAGTACCGTTGTACCGACCGGCGTATCCTCCGGTATGGAGGCGGAATAAGGCGTTTTTACGAAGGTTGGTCGATGATTGTTGGCATCTGTTTGCATCACCGTTGTTGTCATCGTCGAGTTGACCACCATTCGGACCAACGGTAAGCAGGCGAATGAAAACACGAGCAATTTTAGTAGTGCATTCTTGCACCAAGGCGTCATTTAGTCTTGGCGGATGTGATAAACGTACTCAGACCTACCTGTAACATTGATATTGAGCAGAGCGGTGTCTGTTCGACCGCCAGAATCTGACACGACAACAGAGAGAGCGAATCGGTTTTCCAGTTTGTAGTCTAGCGGCTGGGCAATCGACACGATGCCTGCCCCGTTCTGCGAGATGATTCCTAGGGTATGACGAAAGAAGATACGATAGAAAATGTACACATTTAGGAAGCTACAGAAAAGAGTCGATTTTGAGATGGCAAAAAATTCTTGAAAAATTTGATACCAAGAAAATTAAAGAAGGCTTCTTTTAAAAAAAAATACACCAATTTATGGTACTTTATATGCTATATTCGCTAGAGATAGGTCTCAAGATTCCAATGTTTTCGGACCAACGTTTCCATCTTGGCGGGCAGGCAAAGATATCGAGTTTATTCACCGTAAGTCACAATGCTGTGACGTTTCCTTACCGCTCAAGATACAACAGTTCTTACAGATGTCCGCGCCAAGCAAGTAAACCTCAACAACAACAAAAACAAAAACAGTTGCATCTTCTCGGATCTTTGTTCTACAGTTGACTGATAATTGATTTCCGACGGCACCAGTGAACAGCTTTTAAAAACCTTTAATAATAGTAACTAATAGTAGTCGTCACTTACAGTTGCTCTCTATAGAACCGCGTGCATCGATCAAGACGACACTATCAGAGCCGTCGATATATAAAACGGGCAAGAGACACGCCAGGTTTGATCTATCCATATATTATTAAATGCGTTTTGAGGTAAACATCGCAGCCGATATCCCTATCAGCCGCGTACTATATATACATCTTCATTAGGTGCACCCTTGATTAACGCTTTCACTCTCCTATTATAGAACGGTTATTCTATGTATCGAAAGAAAATATCTGCATATATATTCCACGTGCAGATGACCATTTTACCCAGGAACTTTGGGTATTATTTTTTTGGTGGAAACCCAATAACAGGAAGTATTATTCCACGGCTATGAAAAGGCAAGGATTCCGATGTATGTAACAATCGATACTGGGCCAGAGTAATATGTGTGATCGAAAGGAGAGCTCTACTAGCTGATTATATCTTAGCATCTCAGCAGATATTGTTCAGACAAGTGGCTGTATAAGTCAATCTGTTGACTATTATTACAAGCGGCTTTCGATCGCCAAGTGTCCCGAAGGGGGCTTGCTCTATCAATTACGCGGGGCAATTAAAGACAAATCAGTATATAATATAAACTTTTTTCATTTACTTGTGTGATCTATTATACATGATATATGCAGCCCTCTAGATACATCTATTAACAGCTCGAAGTAGCTTGAGGCCCTCTATGTTACGTCAGCAGCAAGAGGGCAAAAACAAAATAAAAGCACAAATAATTGATGACTCTCAATGCGTCAAATGGCTTTGCTCCACTCTTTATATATATTTTTGAATAAACTGCTTTTATTGAATCAGATCTGCACACCATATGTTGTCTGTACATATATTACATAGTTAAAAGAACTAATTTTTTAAACCCACAGTATAGTAATGAAGCTTTGCATGAAAACAAAGTCATCAAAGCCACACCAAATATATGGTTAATTATATATATATATGTATATATATATATATATGTATGTGCATGAAGGTGAAATCTTCTATATATGGATAAAAACTTTTACCGAATCGGTCCCGATGATTTCCACTGGCGATGTGATATTGTAGCCGATTGTCACGATCCGGATCGTGAGCCGTCAACGTGAGAACAAGCGTTCCTGGAGGATCCTTCTCTGATACAACGGCGTTGTAGCTTCGTTCTTCGAAACGAGGGTCATTATCGTTGACATCTTGGACGGACAAAATGACGACGGCTGAGGCACTTCGTTGGGGGGTGCCGTTGTCTCGAGCAACTACAGAAAAGCGATACTCTACACGTTTCTCGTGGTCCAACAGGGTCTGGACGCGAATCTATTAGAACGTGTACGGTGAATATAAAGAGAATGAGCACCTATATAAGGTTATGTTGCCAGGCATGTAGGGGGGTTACAGAAGCCAAAACAGCACGAAATTAACCCACAACGATAATGTTAATATTCGTTTTTTGGCGCTCGTATTTGCCGCTCTGCAAATGTGAAGCCAGTCCTTATTAGACAAGCCATTTAGGTCATTTCTAATCTAGGTATAGCAGTGGAAAGCAGCAGTGGAGAAAAGGAGTATAATCATACGATGAAAATGATCTGTGGACCCATGTGAGAGACAGAAAGATTCGCTAGCCAAAATCGGTTTTGCGATAATAATTGTTTGAACATTGTATCAGTAGTTTGTTTCTGTCGGTGAGAAGTACGCTGATCGAACCTTGAGCCAGTTTCTATTGTGTTACCAATTAGCTATTCCTTGGGTAATTGGGGCATAGTTAAACGAAACTGTCCCATCAGCAAAACGACCTGAGAGCAATGCATTAAACGAGGCACTATCCTTGAAATAGAGCAAAAGGATTCCCTTGATAAAAGCTTCACAGTTGGCTATATAATCCCAAATCAACGTACAGCTTCGTTTCCTGTTCGCATGCCTGTACGTTTGCTGAAAAATCTCTACAGAAAAGAAGATATTCTTCAGTGTCGAGGTGAAATGTTATCACAGAATAGAGATTAGTATATGCATTTATTCCACAGTGAGACGCTCGTTCTACCATAGACAAACGCGCCAATGGCCGCCCTATGGTAGCTGTTAATCAACGTGGGTCTGCATCTTGACCGCTTGAAAATTACTCCTTGTTACTCTAACCTGTATTTAATTAGACTGCTACAACGTGACCCCCTCACGTGACTATAAGAGTACGTGTTAAAAAAATGGGCCAGGTTTCGTGACGTGACGACGACTGATATACAGAAAAATCTGTTAACTTCAAAGGTGGTTACGATGATGATTCGCTGTTACTAAATGATAGCAATTAAGTTGTCTGGTGTCGATATTGTATAATTCTGCATAATATCCGCGATCGAAGGGCAGTTCGGCATAACTTTTCTCAGATTCTATCTATCGATCTAAAGATTCGCCCAAGAGGGCTATTTTTGAGAGTCTAGTCTCGATCGTTCTCTGGTCTCGCTGTGAGCTTCCGATCTATCAGTATCTCAATACGAGCCAGTCATATGTCTCATAATTTAACTCATTAGAATCGCGTCAATTTGTTTATCCCCGTTTATATTTTTCCGCAGTGATAGTCACAAAATCTAGATTGGAGAACTTGAACTTAAATAATATATTTAGTGATAGTTGCTGTTTCGAAACTTAACTTGACTAGAATCTGCTCGCACCAAGCACGTCGATATCTTCTATAGATTTGGCGTATTTCAACGATTTACTAACCCCCTTGTAAGCACTAACTATTCTATACTAACGAAATTCATTCTCTGTAAAGCGAAGTATTAGCGAGTCATCTAAAACACGCAGGCAAATGGAAGCTGTCTACGATAAGCCCCTTTTTCACGTATGTTTTCATCTGTTCCCTTCATCGAACGTCCGGTCGTTTACCCAACCCGGACACCTCTACACTCTTTTTCTATTCTGTAGCTCAAAACGAGTCATATACATACACATATAGACATAATGTTATAGAACATAGTATGTTATAACCCACAAAAAAAAAGAGAATTCCTCATCCGTTTAAGAACAAGAATCAGCAGTACCCCCGTTTCGCCCGCCTGCTCACCCTTTTCTTGCTAATTTATGGGATTATGTCTAATCGATTAATATTACTAGGCAGCTTTAAGGTATCCACGTCTGGTTACGATCGCAGAAAAATGCTGCCCGTTCCCGATTCGATCAGATTCATTTAGTTTGTTGTATGTTCGTACATACACACAAACATATATATGAAGAGATAGATGAGCTGCAAGACCGACCCTTATTATAGCTCTATCTTCAGGCGGTGTTTGACCCGTCAGAGAAGATATCGTTATTATCAGTTCGGCTAGAGTGGGTCGTTTGACGCATGCATTATTGCACATCCATTGCAGCAAGTAGCACTGGCTTTTTTTTGCATTGGTCATCATCGTCGCCGGAATTATCGCATACTATACTGTATAAGCTGAAGCCATCGTCTGGTACCAACGCTTCTACAACTGGGCGAGCCTGCGCCACTGGTAAACCTGTCGAACGAGGCGTTCAAATGTTAATCGTATTTGTCGGGCACATTTCTCAGCTGCATAGTCTTTTTCAAGCTTCTCATGTACCGTGTACGTTCTCATCGTGCTATGCACCGTCTACAGCGTGCGGTGCACGATATAGACACAAATTCCGGACGCAATATCAGAAATGACACCGACATCAAACGAACACCGCCAGTTCGACAGTGTCCTGCGGATTTGGATGAACCAGAAAATGAACTATGCTTAAGGCTATAAATTAGTGGCGGAACCCGACTGGCCTGTTTTATCAGACCACATGATCAATGTGTGTGTCTTCCATACCTAGTTGGCAGTGGGCGACAGCGAAGGTAATGACCGTAATTAAAAAGTGAAGAAAATTAGGGAGCGCTACCAAAAACTGGTGGATCCGCTCGGTGTCCCCAATTCTAGTTTCTATAGAATTCGGAGCCGGTCTTCATCAAAGGCGCTGCGAACACGCGACGATATATATCTTCGTATAATCTTATTTCTACACAGAGGTGCAAGTCCATAACTATTATATGATTTTTTGCGAGCACATAATGAGGACGAGATGAATATTAAAACTGGATGATTAGAGGTGGACTTGACTGTTCTCTGTAAAAGCAACTAGGTCTCTCTGTGAAAGCGATCATCTGTTGTGCAAGACGTTTATAGTGCACACTGAGTACGGGCGTTTAGGAACCCTGGATGCAGATACACTTAAAGGGATGTATTTTGAGTTTTTGCGTCCGATACTGACTTAGCTAAGCATCGCTTTGAGAGCTGATGCTCAGCGTGAAACAAAATGGATCTCCGCCCGAATTCGAACCTAGACCATTACGTGTTCCTAAGTTTGGTAGGCAAACACGCTATTTCTGGACTATCACGGTGACAACATTAATAACGCAAGGAGCGTTAAAATACGAAAAGAAATCCGTTTATAGAGAAATGTTGTACGAATACGGGCTTAGCTAAAACCTGTTTGAAGCAATTTGAATAATGGTGCGGTTAAACCTTTTGTCTTACAGTTGCCTTCCTGGATAATATCTAAACCACTATGACTAGATCAGATATATAGTGTAACGATGAAGGCGTATAAGGCGAAACGTGCAGAACCTCTTCGTGCCATATTTGTTTGAGAACTTCTTTTACAAGATGAACGCTCATACGTAGTCAAACTCCTAAAGGCAAGGGTCGATGATCACGGTGAACTTTTTGCTGTCCCGTCCGAAACGGTCTGGCATTCATGTGTCAGACGTATTAACGACGGGACACGGAGCTAGTATTTAGAGTACTTATTTTCGAAACATATCAAAAACGGCTTTTCCTCACAAAGACCGAGAGCCGCGACCGATATATTACTTAGATGATAACCATAAATCAAGTTTACTTTTCAATCTACTTGAGACGTTTGTTATACAAAACAGGTGTTTACTTGTGTACTGGTTTGGACAGTTGTGCTAATAGGGGGCTGTCAACCTGATTTTCAGCTAAAGAAGAAGTTCTTTATATAGTCTATATTTATAAAGTCCAGCTTCCGTAGATGGCGAAATGAGCGTCTCACGTCTACACTTACCCATCCAGAATCTGGTTCGATAGAAACTGGTAATAGAAATGGATCCGAACCATCTGTTGTCTGCAGGGAATATGAGATTTTCGCGTTGTCTCCAGAATCCGCGTCAAATGCTTGCACCTATAAAATGAAATACGAAAGAGGACCAAGCCAACGCCAATATAATACCCCCATATATATTATTGGCAATAGCCGCCATACTGATTACTTGCACCGTTGTTTCGTCCATTATATAGCCGACAAGATTAGTCTGCCCACGCAAGTTGATTGATTTAAGAAACTTCACACTAATTATATTTTTGTTTTTCTATGAGTTCAGGATGACGTCGACACTTCTGGATCCAAGGGACGATCTGACGTAGCAGTACAACCTGCATCACGGTGTCATCGAAGAGCGGTGCTCTAACTAAATGTGTTACTACTAGCTTTTTCGGATTGAGTTGGGTCGATAGTGAATGAGGCTTTGTGACTCCTCTGATATACTAGCGGTAACGTACTATTGCAGCATACATAAGTACATTTAGATCCACAAGGGGTACTAATTAGGTATTGAAACGCGCGCCGCAAGATTTCCACGCACTACTCACTATTTCGCTCGCAACATACCTGGATGATACTATGGCCCTTTTCAACGCTCTCGGGGACACTCTCTCGAAATTCTGCGGCGTAAAAACGTGGGTCATTGTCGTTGACATCTAGTACGTTTATTAGAACATTGGTCGTGTTCGACCTTGAAGGTGAGCCGCTATCCTGAACGCGAACGACCAGTCGATAGCTGGACAACGCCTCGTAGTCAAGTGGCGACACAGCCCGGATCTGAAATGGTGTTATGTTTAACCAACGATTAAAATACCATGGTATGTAATCAATTGATTTAGTAAATAAATTAACTCGTGTGAGAGGAAAGTAGCCGTTTAGCTATCTGACAGACGGCGGTCTACGATCCGCAATATGTCAATAGGCATTATTCGTGCGATATTTTTATATGGTCCATTTGCATAAGTCGAATAGCTGGATTTCGTTAAATTGTTAACGACCCGTTCAAACATCAAAGGCCCAGAGCAACGACGTTCCTATTTGGCTATTGTTGTTGCGGTACAGAGCAGAACAATCGAAATGAATCCAATTTGAGTCTAATGTATAACGTAGCGAAAAAATCGCCATCTAATATACGGTCGCTTAATTCCAACGGTGGGAGCGGCCATTGACTTATGTCCACGGGGGAGCTTTCCATCGTTTTATAGGGTTGCTATACGCCAAATCAAATACGGAAGCCGTGACTTCTTTATTAAGAACGAATGCGCCTATCAACAACTACTTTGGTGCACGCTATTTTGTTGCGCGGACTTTTATATTATGGTAAGCGTATCGAGTAAAGGCATCGAGCCCTATTAAGGAAAATTACCACTTCAGGACACAAACACAATAGGCTCATTGACTGCATGATCAACAATTCGACAAGTTGGCTCTATTTTATTTTTGTTATTATTATGTTGCCGAATTGTTCTTGTGATAAATAGTCGAGCGTATTCTTCCACAGTTAACTACATATGTACTTTTGGATTGTTTAATCATAAGGGAAAACCTATCAGATAAATATTGAACACGATTTTTTAAGGCTCACAAAATTATATAGGTCAACAGCGCCACCATCGCTCGTCAAAGCACGGCAATCTATCGTAAACCTAAACATAATCACAATGAATCGACTCTCTTTAGGATATGGTAATCCCCAATCGCTTTGCTGGATTTTTCTCTCCTAACGATTAGCTTTTACTTTAAATTATTAATATAAATATCTTTATTCTAGCAAAAACAAGAAGGGATCCATGTGCTTCAATTTAGCTAGTTCCTCGAACTTTCGTTTTCAGCCCTCTTCATTGGCAAAAAAAACTTATTTGTGCCGTTTGGCTAGAGCGTCTCCGCTGTTGCTTTATTGTCACGCACCTGCTTGACGACACCGTTGAGAATACCAGCAGATTGAAATGATATAGGAATAGTGAATATTACCCGTTGATGAAGACGTACACTGCTGCTTTAATAGAGGAAGCCTTGTTTGAGTATAAGCATACAAACTGAATTCTTTACAACGCTGATGTTAATATAAGCAGAACGCGAATGGCCTAAGGTCAACATTTTCTTTTTAACTTTCGTAACCTTTCCCCCGTCTGCTTTTCGTGTAACTGCCTGAGCTTCTACCGGCACGGGAGGTATATCACGCTTTCAGACTTGGTAATAACTCTGCCCGGGCTACAGTCATGCAGTGTCTTTTAATTTTTATTATTTCAACATTGGCTTTAGCGGTAGCACAGCTGATTGTTTATTTGTAGATTGTCGAAACGCGTTATCTAACTCTTCGACGCGGTCCTTTTTAACGCGCGACGGTCTCACGTTCAACCGGCTAGTAACACCTTTCCATTTGCCGATAGACACCGCAGGGTTAAGTGCGGCAGATATGGAATGTCGTTCGTAAATTCGCTTTGTGGGTCTATGAATGGATAGGAGAAAATTACATGGAGGTTTACGCTTCTATAGATAATTTCGAGAGACCCAAAAACAGACAAAAGTTGTAAAGATAAAGAGTGTCACCAATCTACATCTTTTGGAACGATTTTAAAGGCGAGCAACAAATATAGACTTCGAGATAAAGATAAGGAACACGACAAAGGCGTTCACAGCGACGCATTTGTGATATAGGTTGATGAACAGCGATACAAAATGAAAATAGACAAAAGTTTCAGGAAGGGAAATATGCTCATAATGACACTAAAATGAAATCTTTCGTAATATACAGTTATATATATATAAAACTGTATATAGGATGGCTCAAACGACTCTGAACGGTTGGCCGGAGAGTCCAACTCTACAGCCGTCCAAAGGCTTTTGGGCCTTATATATATATATATATATATATATATATACATATACATATATATAGCGCTGGAAGAAAGAAGGAGCAAACGAAGCAATACGTTGATAAAGCACTGCTCATAAAACAGGAAAATAGTCGAATGTCTGTCGATATATCTGATAATGCTCTTCTGTTACGCGTGTCTGTATGGACGTTTGCATTGTTATTAAACGGGGTCGTTTTTATAACCCCGTCACAATTTTGACGTCATCACAGCTCATAGAATTCGTGTTCCTTTAAGATTTTTGTGTTGTCATAAAAATAGACAAAAGTCTGTGACTGTCACGCTGTTCGAAGATCGCAGACCACACGTGCGTTGAGAGTAAAAAGAAAATTTGTTCATAAATCATCTGTTGTCTTAGAATTTAAACGGAACAATGCCTGTAGCGGCTTAGTGATGTATCCGCTTCGGTATTTCTATTCTTTGAACTTACGACTGAAGAATAATATTAAAAAATATATATATTTTACTAGATTAATGTCAAAACAAAATTTCTACGCTTGTTTCTTTTGCGTAGCTGATACAGTATCAAGGATACATTTGATACTACAGCACACGGGATCGAATGCAAACACGCAATGCCGTCTACTGGTTAATGATGGTGTCGTCCTTGCATCGTCGTAGATAAAATTAGCGAGATTTTACTAAGAATCCGAGGAAACTATATTCTGCCTTTAACGGAGCAGTAAACCACACTTAGAATTGTGACTAACCGATCCAGTGAGGGCGTCGATCGCGAAATGTCCCTGCGAGTTTCCCCCGATGATTGAAAACCGAAGTACGGCATTTTCGTTCGCGTCAGCGTCCTTCGCTTCAACATGCACAACTTCAGGTTTGTCGATCCAACTAATATTCTCCGGAACCTGAAAGAATATATATATACATGCTCGAGTACGATGATTTTGCCGTGCACGTGATGTTCTAGTTTAAAACTACTATGTCGTAAATAAAAATTGGAGTTCGAGTAAGCCCTAAACGCCACCAACCTAGGTAAAACAAGTCCTTCGAGATTTATGTCCGATTCTGTTGCTTTGGCTAAGCATTCCTTCAGACGGCAGGCCCATCCCAGAACGAAACAAAACGTATTTAAGCCGGATTCAAACCGTCACCACTTGGAGTATTCGACGGCATAAAGATGGCGAAGGAACAACAGTTTTAACTTAGTAGCCTAAGACGCACACTCACCTCGACACTGTAACTTCGTTCGCTGAACTGTGGATAGTTATCGTTGTCATCAAGTACGGTTAGGAGCAACTGAGCAGTTGAAGTGAGTCTCTTTTGCACAGGTGCTCCGTCTTCCGCACGGATGGTAATTAGGTACTCCGACATGCGCTCACGATCTAGGGCAGCCCTCGTATAGATCACCCCACTTGTCGCATCGATTGCGAACACATCGGTCGCATCCTGTACGGGTTGATCACCAGGAGTAATCAGTTGTTAAAAAAAAAGTTATTTTTCAACCCGATTGATTGATTGATCCCTGGTCAAGTTTCGATCTGGAATGTCTCACAGATTCCGGCTATCCTGGGCGTTCTGTTTATTGACTACCGGAATTCAATCGTAAACTGTATATGGTGTGCAGTTTGTTAGACAGATGATTCACTAATAAACTCCAAATATGCTAATATATGTATCGCCTTTGGTCGCTTAGTTTATGACCGACTGATCCAATACGAAACTAGACTTTTTTTTTTTGCGAAGTTGTCCCGACACGAAAATATATTGCAATATGTCTATAGGTTTCATGATATGCCACACGATAAGTGCGTTAAATAAAATTGATTGATAAAATGTAATCTAAACACATTCATACCTGCAACGAGTAAGTGACCTTTGCATTCTGTTCGGCATCAGAATCGGTCGCTCGAGCTGTGAGAATCGTCGATCCGACAGGACTACTCTCCCGGACGGATGCCTCGTAACGACTTTGTTCAAACTCCGGCGTGTGGTCATTTTCATCCAGGACACTTACCTGATTATATAAATACATTTTAAATAAATAAAAGAACTGCATGTGTGTTGTTCAGCAAGAAGAAGATGCGTTAATTTCTAGCACGTTTTTATTTGCAATGATATTTTTCCTTTGTAATTTCAAAGGGTTGCCATTTCGAAGTTCCTTTAAACGAACGTAAGTGACGTAAGCAGGGCCTCCCGGACAAAACACTATCTGCTTACCTGAAGTGTGGTCGTTCCAGTCACCGGCGGATTTTGGAGGTGATCAACAGCAATAACCCTAAGGAAGTGGCGAGGCATCTGTTCCCGGTCGAGTGTCTGTGTAGTCATTACCACACCAGAACCCGAATCGATACGAAACAGCGCATTGCTACGGGCGTCTAGGGCTGCTTCGAGCGAATACTTCACTGACGGATTTGGATGGCGGATATTAATGGTATCGACAAGATAGCCTGGGTCCTTTCCTTCGGGCACACTGGTCAGGCACATCGCGCTTGCGAACAGATTGTCGTCCTCGAGTCCACGGCGGACCCTAATTCGCTCATGGGTCCAAGAAATTTTTATTGGGACTTTAGGCTGATTCAAGCCGCAGATTGCAGAGCCTCGGACGCGTATTTGCGTCTCATTATAGCATCGGTCAACTCCACGATACACCACGTCCTGGCCGTGAGGTTCGACGGCAAATAGATGATCTCCTGATTTGGGCGCCTCGATCGAAGCGCTCCCGCACGTCGACGGAAGAATGTCGCTGAGTTTAGCGATCAGCTGGGTAGACTTTAAGCAAACACTAGCGTCCTTAGGTGTCCGTAGGGTGACCTCTAAGGGACGGGTCTTTGGCACTGAATACGCAGGATTGCCACACTGCTGAAAGTGCAGCCTCAGTGGAATGACTATGTGCGCATACTTAGAGAATCCACTAAGCTCAAGATCTGCGGAAGCTTCGTTGATACACAGGTAAGGTTCTTCAATAAATAGTGATCCGGTTTCATTGTTCACTCCAATGTAATGTCGAAGCCAATGGCCATCCAACCTGAAACGCTCGGCAGTTAGTCACGACAATTAACAACCTATTCGCTCATAGCTAATCTTCGCCGACCTATTAACGATCTGGCAGAAGAGTAAAGTTCGAAACAATGCTTCCTCACTGATTCACAGCGTAGGCCGATAAGTTCGTCGTTATTTGTGACGTCCTCTGTTATAGTCAATCTACAGTGTCTAATCGCTGATTGTTAGAGAATCAATCCACAGCCGTTCGATTAGATTGATTGAACGGCTTGACAACTAGCTACGTGACAATACCCGTATGTCGAACACCATATCATATCAGAATCGTTATATGCTTGAGTCAAACACTTGCCGGTTCGATATCGTGTACGCCAATCGAAGTGTATTCGTCACCAGTCCATCAAATATCTTCTGTGATCGTTGATTACTGCTCTCCGAAATCTGAACCTCAACTGTGCCGGTGTTCCTACACACGGCAAATGCCGTCAGGGTTATAAATAGGGGAAGAAATCGACAAAGGAGTCCCACAAAGTTCGGGCCTACCATCTTCATTGTTCGTTTAATCTCTGTGACCGCGTATCAGTTACATTTTTTTTTTTTCATTAGACGTATCGATAGCGTGCCTACCACATTATGTTCAAAGGGCCGCATGCAAAATCGACCCAAGCGATCGGCGTAGTAACCTATACACTGCGGCTAATTTCGCATCATTTACTTTCACAATTATATCGAAGGCGCATAAACGACACTCTAAGGACACTATTTATTGAGCCGTGAAAGCTTGCGGTAGGGGAATGCGGCCATACAACTGGTCCTGGTTCGTCTTGTAGCTTCTCGTTTGTCAGGGGGGAGTTCGACGTCGTATCGCTGATTGCTAGGTTCGTCTGAAAAAAAATCCGAGAAGACAAACAAATTGGAACAAATTGAATGTGGATGAATACATATAACGCTGCGTGAAAAAGTGACTTCACAGTAGCCAGAGTAACACACGGAACAGCTTCGACTTCAAATCCGTGACAGCACTCTGTCCTATATCGATAGACAACTTGTGATACATAGGTAAATATGTATTGTATGCAAGTTATTTATGTTGTCCAGCACCACTAAGTGCTTTATTAGAAAATAAAGCGAGTAACAATGTTGGAATTTAAAGCGTTTTTCCTCCTGTATTTACCCAGACTGATAAGGACCACGGATAGAGAAATCATTATAGATGTACTTCTGTAGCAAAAAAATGTTCGTTGGAGAAAATTTCAAGGTTTCTATCCTTTTCCAAAATGACAGTCTTTTCACATACATACACTGCGGTCGCCATAGTAGCTCTCCATAATCGACCGTCGACTGCCGAATTCAATATCAACTCGTTCTTGAGCTGATTCGTTAAAAAACTCACATATACTTTCAGCATATGTTACGCGAGTGAAGTACACAGCCACCGTCGATCGTATCGTTTAGTGCAGAGCACTTATCGAATGGTAGCATGTAGCTCACGTCGAAAATTGCCCAACGAGGGCTTACACAAACGTCTATCGATTATCTTTTTGAGAGGCCCAGAATCAATGTTAATTCAGAATATCAATCACTGGGCCACAGCCCAGCACTGTCAAGGTAGTCGAACTTGGAAAACAACTGTACCGTCGTGACCAGCGCGAAATCGTGCCATTAACCACAATCACAATGGTATTAATAACCAAAAATAAGCACAAAGTACGAAAAAGCTAGCTAGATAATGTGGCAATAACCATTCACTTTTCTTTGGACTTTTTAGTGGAACCTGCCTATGTTTTGGCATCTTTATACAGTCAGCTGTTATAATTAGATGAGAAAATATGCACGCAGATGAGCGTGATGATTACCACTACATGGATATGGTTACCTTTAATTGGAAATAATTACTATATATAGTCTGCTCCACTAATTAAAATATCTCCAGTGAAAAAAATCGGACGTGGCTAAAGTCAAGACCGTTTTTTCCAGCTGTCCGTATTAGAAGTTACCAAGTCGAAACGACCAACCAATCGATCTTCCAGATCGACTGATTAAATCCTACTCCACATTGATATACATGTTGATATGTGCCAGCACACTGATTTTAATTAACCATAGCTTTTCCGCAATTGCGCTAAATTCTCGATGGATTTCGGCTTCAGACAACACCTGATTGAATTGTTATCAGTAGGTAGCACTGTGATCAAACAGTTCGGCAGCGAATTCTCGAAGGACATTTGACGAAAATGCATTAGCGGTAATGATCCGCTACTAATCGAAGCACCCCCCCCAGGGTTCCAACGTGACGTATTTCCCCACTCATCAGTGCCGATAGAGAGAACATTACCGCAATGTCGAAACGAGCTATAGGAGGTATCGGAAACGTATCGAACAACTACAATCAAAGGTGCTTTGCGTGTCCGAGGTAAGTGTCAGCCTACGCAATTTACAATGGCTCGAGTGGCCGACATTAAAAACACACGACACAAGCAGCAGAACGACATTGTTAGGGAGCAAGTGATTCTGGTCACCTCAGTGAACGTAGTGGATGACAAGGGGTGTCCGAATCATTAAAAGCATCGCCCACATTTTATAAAATAGCAAAAATTAAGCCATTATTCGGACTCTTACGATTGCGAGAAAACGGATATTCCGCAACAAGCAATTATTATACTTAGGTGATTATTCTTAGATGATTCGATAGACATTATTGCATGCAAACGGCGTGTGGACACAGAATTTACGTACGTAAATAATTTATGTAGGTTTAGTAGAAGAACGTACCTGGCAATAGATTAAACCTACTTTGCAAATTCCTATTGACGCAATATTTAAAGTCTTCCACATCATGTAAATAGACCCAAAACCGGGTCGACCAAGCAGTCCTCATAGCAACGTATAATACCTTTGACACGTGTAGTTAAAACGGTACCCAGGTAAAACGCAAAACCCAACTAGTCGTCTTTCGGCACTCGAAAAATAATGTACTGGATACCTTTACACTTTTTTTTTTTGCTATCATATATACATCTATATCATATATCACATATAACCCCGTGCGTTTCTCGCCCCTGTTTATATAACTGTGCCTTCCCCGATTTGGGATTAGCACACTCAACAGGATTCAAACTACATGGTCATCTCGCTATCTTTATTGGTAACAAAAAGGGCATAGCCACTGCTCATTTCGTCTGCTATTCATTTAACAATTCGTAACTTTCAGACAACAATAAGAACTACTGGCACGTACTGTCTCTATCTTTCGCAACGTCTCACCAAAGCAGAGCCTCATTAGATACGCACGCACATTCGAACACGCATCACCTCATAGTAGACCTCACTACTACTAACATTTCCCCATTCCTTGCAAGGGGGCTCCCTGTACCACTGTCGCGCGGGTGCTGGTCAAATCCCACTTTGATTACTATTACGGAGATAATGTAATAATCAATATAGCGTTTGCGAACGTCTATGCCAACAAACAATAGCCATGTATGAAGCTGATCATTAGGATTTTTCGAATTAATATTTACAACTATCGTTGCTACGGTCAAAGTCTGCTGAAAGGTAATCGCATCGTTTGTGCGTTCGAAACAGAGAAAAATAATTATGAAGAAAACGGGTTAATAGCTATGGCTCTTCTCCTCAGCCAGTTCAACTTTATCGCTTCCATAGAACGGACACTTCGATGTTTAACCTGATTTATCTATGGGTTTTCTTTGACAATCGACGTCCATCTATCGTAATCCTTGTCGTTATCATCAATAAATGTATTGGCCAATTGAACGACGTTACTGATACATCTGCACAGTTTCATAGGGATGCGGCCAATTTTCGTGTACTCCCTCTTAAACGCTTTGGATCAGTAAAAAGTGGCCACCCACTCATGATTAGTTTTCTAATGTGTTTCCTTCCTATCCGCTATGTATAAAAAAAAGTCTCTTTGACGTATATGCAATATCTAGGTGGCACGTGTTGGTTACAACTAACACTAAAATGGACCCTTTTACAGCCAAATTGACTTGATATAAATTACAAAATGAACCGCGTCTTCGATTATGGCGTTACTACTATTAAACGTGTAAATAATTTTCATTCTAATCTAACCCTCCAAGACAATTTTATGATACGATAAGTAAGTGCTTATTTGTAAGGAATCCTTTGTTCTTTACTTGGCGCTACATTATCTATGATAATAATCTTTAATAACTTTTACTTGTTAATGTTTATGTGTGAACTGCGTTGTGTGGAGCGAATTTAGCTGGTCTAGCCGTTGGGCGTTTAACGGGAACACAATTGTAAAATGTGCACGTTAGATATACGTAAATGTATGTAATTAGACCACCGCACATACATAGCATCCCGTTCTATCTTCAGATTGGCTCGCGTAGTTTGGTAGCCGCTTTATCTTTTCCTTAGTTTATGGGAGGATGAATGCCGAAGATCTTGCCATTCTCGGGTGCCTATCTTTGGTATAGAAACTAAAAGTAAATGAGAAAATCAGGAATTGTTTCAGAAAGTCAAAAGGTTAATCATCCGAAACTTGAACGTTTACACAGCGCTTTATGCTACGGCATAAAGACGTTGACGATGTGTCAAGCTTGCGGGTTTCTTTATTTAATCGCAGCTTACTAAATATCGTTGGTGGGGCTAGGGCCTTTGAGGTTGAGGTATAAAATCTGGTCATTAGCGAAAATCCTCAAAGCAAAATGAAACCCAGAGAGGAAAGGTCAAGTGTTTAAAAGGGGCAGGGAGTTTAGGTGGGATCTTCAGCAAATGGTTGAAAGAATGATTGAAAAAATAGTCGGAATATTTATTGACCTTAATTGAAGGTGGTACCGCTATTGTACAGGCGTATGTGAGCAGACGCCAACCTTATTGACCTCAGGCAAAAAACCTCCCTTGCATTTGGCAAAATTTAGAAAAAAGATCTCAAGAAACTGGTAAATGGAAAACTGTTTACGCCGTTCCAAAAACAACAAATTATATCAACGTGGTCAACAGTCCACCAAAGGTGTAAACGTGGCGGGAAAAAATCATTTTGTAAAAGCATTGCTTTACTCCGATGCTCCAACATTTTAACTTCCCAAACTTCCGTCTTGCTCACTCCTCCCCACCTCCAGACTCCCCCGCACAAATTCATCAACCGCACGTTTCACTCGCAGCCACCCCGTCAGCCATGTTGCCAAATTCACAGGCTCACGACCCCCTATACCTAGCGCATCATCAATGAACCGTGTCATCAAGCCGAAGCGCAATGCGCTATTGCAACCGTGTCTGTAGGTGTAAGAGGCAACCATACTAAATAAATCTAGGAAGTGTGGTGCAGCAAAGCACTCCTAAACGGTGTTTTATCTTGACATTGCGGTCCGTAATAACCCGTGTTCCCGTGATAGATGCAGTGGCACAATAAACTTTGCCTCGAGCATTGTCCCAGTGGCATTCTCCCCATGAGAATGGCAAAAAGTAAGTTAAATCACCGTGACCAACCACCCACGGAGGCTCTCCGAGCGATCACGTTCCTATTTTGTTGTTTACCCCCGACAAAGAACATCATCGTCGGCGTCTTCAAAAAAAAACCAAGAAGAGAAGTTACAACATGTAAAAGAAGAGGGACAAAATGTGCGCTCGCAAATGATGGGGACAACGAAAAAACGCACGTCAAAAACATGGTACCAATTCTGACTTCCCCCCAGGGGGTTTTCCTCCCGATAAAGAAGAAAAAATAGAGAAAATAACAAAACTGTAAACATCTAATATAGACATAACACAGGTGCGTCGTGAAACGTTTACGGTGGTATGTTTTTACTTGATCACTGGCGCGATATGTCATTTTGTATGGTTTATTGTCGTTACGAAATAAATTGAAACAATATTCCACTATTGCATTCGTTTGGGCAAGTTACAGGTAGGAAACTATGTGCTTAATTTATCGAGGCACATCTAGTTTTTATAGCTGGCTTGGAAGATGGGACCGCCAACATCTTTGCACAAATTTATAAAAAAGCACCTATTTACGCAGCTAAACAAATGTATACCCATTCTAACTAAAATTTTGGCAGATGGAAGCTATCTATGAAAGTGCTGTTGTCAGCCCTTTCCTGGCGATTTACTTGTTACACCAGATTCTGCGAATTACACAAGTGTCCAAAATAAACTGTATGCCTAAATTACGTGAAACATTTTCGCTCCTATATTTTGCACAGTGTACAAAACAAACATAAACGGACTATTGTTTTTTCCGCTGAACTGCTTCCTATAAGATTAAATATCTCTGTGTGATTCAAGTTTCCTTGCGACTCCCTCTTTAGTCGGAATTTTCCGTGCCTTATAGAGCCGTCCAACATACGGCCATGCGACTAATACAAATCTCAGAAAGGCTGTAGATCCCCTTAAAAGAAAAACTGTCAACAGAAAACGTTTTCTTCAACGTGCGTTCAAAAGAGCTGGTTCTTTATGACACCAGGAATTCCCGATTTTGTTCAAGTACTTCTACTGCTGCTGCTGCTGTTAGCTCTACAGCCGCTTCCAACCCTTAATTGAGGCGTAATAAAAATACAATATGTTTTTACAGGCACAAACGCGCACAAATCATGTACATGGCCTGACCCCCAAAAGTAATAAAGACGAAGGCAAGTTTTTGCGCTAACCTTTCGCTTCCTCCAGGTGGATAAAGTAAAGACAAAAAAACAAAGTAGAACTCGAATGAAAGATGAGGTCGACCGCCACGTATGACGCAAAAGGCGCGGTTGTCCCAAGGGTCTGTCCATGCACTTCATGTTTGAAAATTTGCTTTCGTAATACAGAGATGCGCAATTTTTTGTAGCAAATGCGAGCGTTCTTTGTCAAACGAGGTCTATTTTGTTGCAAGGTAAAGTAAAAATGGTACATCGTGAGCAATTTTGGATAATACAATAATTAGCTTCTAATTTTCGAAGTTGGCCAGTTTAATAGAGAACGTGTCAATTCCGGCTTACGGTGCACACATTTACGATTTAGCTGAAAATTAATTTTGTTCTTGTTTTTACGGCGCACAGATGATAAACTGTGGGAATGGTGTTTACGCCATTGTTGGAAAACCGGTTGTTGAGTCTTAATGTTTAGCTATCAATTTGTTTTCGAAACCATGTTACCCATCTAAATAGTATCTTAAACGTTTCTGTCAGATTTTCCATATGTAAGTAATCGGGAACCAAATGCCCGACTTTTTCAAGTAATTAAATAGCAGCGTCCATCGGTTACAGTAGATTAACTCTGTGTTGTAGAGCCGTCGACTGTCCTTCCATTGTCTCAATGGAACGTTCTCGTTCACAATATAAATAGCGGAATGCAAAATTTTCACAAGGGACCACCGACGCGTGTTACCGAATTTACGGACGGTTAAAAGTTAGTCAGTCTAGCAAGCTAGGCTGAAGAGTTTCCATACCTGCAACGTTTAGAAAGGCATAAACCTCCTTAGTAGAATTATATTGCGGTTGTTAATGCCACAGCTGTTGCGTTGTTCTTGCCGAAACAACAGGAAAAACCTTGAACAGAAATGTTATAATCGAACGTTTTGCTTCTGTCGTTACAAACAAATATAAATAATTAAATAATACCAGTATCAATGTTTGTCGTCGACACAGTAAATATACGCATACATGTTATCGAAACTAACAAAGTAGATCTTCTGATGATCTGCGAAAGGCTAATTAGGTCTTACACATGTTCTTGTCATCTTGCCATGGTCGCGACCCGAACGGCCATGCGTCTTCATTGAAGATTCAACAGATCAGACAACTAATAATTACGGGTAGCCATGTTTCGGTAAGTAGGTATTATCAAGCACGTAAAAGGAAAATTTTGTTAGAGAGAGCCGCGACCAAAAATTTTTAAAACGTACATACAGGAAGGTTAATTATTACCAAGTGTACTGTTTAGTAATGTCTGGACGTGTGTAAGGCTCTTAACGTCGTTATGATGACGCCCTTCGCGGTTGCAAACTCAAAGACACAATCTCTCGCTGAAATAGATTATAAATTGTACATATAGATATAGTTAATTTAGAAAATTTTTGTCTGTCCTTTTTTCGGGTGTTGGAGAACTCACTGGGTTATCTATTTTTTTTTTTTAGCTTTTTATAACCTTTTTTGCTCTCGTCGCTGCGTTTTGTCAACAAGGACGATAATGTTGGTGAACCGTCAACAGCGGAAGGTTCATCGAGAAACCCGTTAGGTACCATTATGTTTTTTTTTATGTTACTTTAGCTAATCTGCTCTGATATTCTAGAAAATTAGGGTGGCTGGATCAGTGGTCTCCATCAAGGACCACAATAGCAGTTATGCAATATAGTGTTTGCTAGTGTCCACCCCTGCCACCCTCAGATTGCATAGAAGTAATTTCTAAACTGAACGCCCGTAAATTGATTACTACCGTCATATGACTAAAATCCAAATGAGCAGACCGCGTTACAATGCGGGAATGAGACAATTTCATTATGCTCGCATATATTGTATATGCAATACATATATGGATAGATTTATCTATTTGCGTCGACTTAATGACAGGCCCATTACCTATTTTTTATTATGCTGCCATAAAATGCTCGATACACATCTAGAAGAAGGCAGAATATCAGTAAGAAAAATAGCCCATGTAATAATAGTAAGAACGTTGGTTGATATGACAACTTCCATAGTGTCAATGTCTAACGGTACAGCATAATCACTTGTCTAGAATGAATTACCAATGCACGAGGTTTTTTGGCGGCTTGTATTCGTGCTGTTACGAAAGTAACGCCTGCTATCGATATAAAGAATGTTTTCCCTCGCGTGGCCTCTACCTGTCTTCACCGTTCATGACAAAGGAGTGACTTCGGCACTTCACGCGTTGCAGAACGACTTAACGGTAACATTTCAGTGATAGCGCATCGCGCGTCGAACCTTCATTGCTTTAGAGTGGTATTCGAACTCGGCGTACACAGAATTATGTATGTTTTGCTAGAAACTGATCCGACTTCGTGTTCTCGTATGTTGCCGTGCACCGCTCTATACGCGACGCACATATTACGCACGCGTACGTAAGTGATGCGTTCTAGAGGGTCTATCTGTTGTCCGGCATGCGTTTGATTTTCCCCCTCCGTAAAGTTGGCTTCGAAATTATATTAGACATTGCATTATATGTTGCATTATCAGACATGGCATATATTAGAAATAAATATAAATAGCCTCTAAGATAGAGAAATTTGATCGTTTGTATATAGCCGCCTCTTTCGCTGCAGTCAGTTGCCATCAGCGCACGCAGCAGCTAATGCGCCGCTAGTGCTAATGATAGTTTTGCAGTGAACCTGTGTGAAGTGCCCACACATTGACGGGCATGTTAACGTTAAATCGATTTAAGATCGGGAGTGCAGTACACTCACTTTGACGTACTGCGCGATCCATAAACAAATAATATTGACATGAAGTAGGCCGGGGCGCAACAGGGGCCCGTTTGTGTCTACGCATGAGTGTGACGACCACGCACAATTCTATACGTGAGCTTTATCGAAAAAAACTATCGCGACTGAATCGCGATCATCACCAGCATGAGAATGGAAGCACTACGAAGACGACGGCAGTAGACAGTCAGACGTTTGACCGACCAATGTGTCGGTAGGCACGGTTTAGCACCAACTCAATTTCGGTCGTTCGGACTTCGCAGCTACCTGACAAAACAAGTAAAGCTACTGTCCCCTTTTGGTAGCATATTAAGGGGTATCACTTGGTGCATATGGTCTATGTGTGTGTCTTACTGAGAGGGTATTTGATGGGGTAATCGTCATGATTCGATACTGCACCAAACGCCACTGTCTCTAGTGTTAGTACTGTTCTCTGTAGAACTGCGAGCCTCGTGAAGCCATCCTGTTCGTGGCACGTGGAGCCCATAATGTTCCGCGCACATTTTAGGATCTTCAACGGCAGTTCCTCAACAAAGTCAAGAGTAACAGCCATTGCGACAGAGAACTACAAAGCTTCGTTAAACATCCGACGGTCCTGCATTCGATTTGAGAAGCGCTACCAAATGGCTGCCGATACTATGCAGGCAACTCTCCTCGCTTGTGTTGGTGCAAATACTAAGGACCACGCGGGCCTTGGAGGACATAAGCAAATTTTTTCATCTCCTTGATGAAGATCGCCACGTTTCTCCCCTGGCTCGACCGTCGTACGTACTTAAGGAACAACATTTGCAGTGATAAATGCCCGCTATAGCACTGGTGGTATATATACACCAGTGGTGATGTCGGTAGCGCACTTCAGCGGAGCATGTAAGTTTTAATGTTGCAATTTTTCGTTACTGGCAATAAGGAAGAGCCCAATCACACGGTTGATGATGGCGGCGTAGAAGTTCCGCCATTGAACGCCCGTTCTATTGGTAAACTTTTGCTATACGACTATGTATCATACATCACATCCATATGTACTAGGTATGTGCTTCTCCGGTGAGTGATAGTGCTCTATCGACGTCCCTGTCGAGAAGTAATCAAGCCAAACCGCTACGAAGCTTATGGAATTCAGCACAGACTCTTGGTGCTCCATCGGTCCATAAGCACAAGCTAAAGGCCAAGAGATGAACGACGGTAAAAATCGCAAATGAAAATGGGGCGTTTGACGGAAGAAGGATAAATGTTACAAAGAAAATTGCCTGATTTTCTTTGTTCTCGTTTTTGTGCTGTAGGCGCCAACACATGCACAGACATACATAGATATGCCTATAGCGGAGGCAGGAACGTACATGTTGGTTCGTTATAGGATCTATGCTTTCAGCAGTGGTATAGCTGTGTACGTGAAATGTTCGATGATCGCCGTGGTCTCTCGCACTAGTTGATTGATGAAGTTCGCTAACAGAGTTGTACTCTAGCATAACAAAGAAACAGATTCGGAGACACTGAAAGTGATACTACGAATATATTATTTACGAATTTGAATATCAACAATTCAAACCTAAACAAAGGAAGATGACGATGAGTCATTATCGAGAAAAATAACGACGAGAAATAGGAGAAACACCTTCGGAAAAGAAGATTCTCTTAGGAGAATGATGAAAATCGTTTGCCACGAAAAATAAGGCCGTGTTAAGATGTAGGATTAAAAGGTAAATACAGGGTTACTGGGCGCTTGGTCTCCTAAAACACTTTTGAATGCAACGATGAAACGCTCCGTACAGATCGGATATCTTTGATCGTATTCTTAAGTAAGTAAGTATGTATATATATGAGCTGTATATAAATTCGATGATGTTTCTATTTCCTACGCATCTTCACACGCATGGCCCCCACAACTCGTGACCGAGCAGCCGGGCCAAATTGTTAATAGCTAAACCATTGGAGCTGGTTCCTTTTATTGCTCTCTGCCGGTGTTGATTTACTGTTGATCTCAAGATCGAGATATGGACGAATCCAAAGCAAAAAAGCATGACCTGATAAAAGAAAAGCGTTTTCGAGAGCGGTCGCCAGAAACATTCGTGCGTCAGCGTTGGTCGACAAGAGTGACCATTTTTTATCAGCGGTAGCCAATGTTGTCTACTCCGATCGAATTCGATCCAGCTTCGCTTCATCGGCTACCGCTCGTCGACTTCACTGAACGAATAAATAATCATTTATCTCAGTCTCATATAATGTTACGTCGGCTGCTGTTCACCATATTTCACACGACAGTTTTGATTTGTCCTCCCTTCCCGCCTAGCCCATACCTCATGCAAAAGTCGCCTCACGGACTACACCAATATCCTGGCAGATAAACTACGTCCGAAGGAACAGAACATCAGCAATCAACAGCAGAAGTTATTTGCATTCGATGGTGTCAATGGTCCGATTCACATTGCTCTGGTCATGGACAGAAAGGCGCCCCGGGAAATTCAACCAAAAAAGTATCACCGGGACAATCACCTTTACACTTTAGATAAAGAACAAACAGGCGAATGGAGTTTGCGGTCTTTTCTACAAATGTTCGTGATGGTGTAGTGGTTAAGTGTTTGTCTACCAGGAACATCAGATGACGTGATTTAGGTCGTTTCCGTTTCTTCATTACAAAGAAAAAAATTCAAGATCGGGCATTGATACAGCGTGTGCCCGTGTTGGGTCAGTCTGAAACAATGCCCAACGGCAGTGGAACCGGAGGCAAAACTCGAAAAATATGTCTATATTTTCTTTGCAGCATCGTTGACCTTCTTGCTTTCCCTACCATTGCGACTGGAATAGGAGTTCAGCTAGAACAGAGCCTTGAACGATTTCGAGAGACGCAAAAGAAGGCAGAGAATATAAGCTGTTTGCTATATAATGAAGCAAATAAGAGAGGCGGCGTAACCCACAATAGCCTTATATAGATACGCACGAGACGACGTGGTAGCGGCCATAACATGATATCGATTAGCCACAAAAGTATTGGAAAGCGCGCATTTCAGCGAGACAGGATAAGCACAACCGTTGGAGGCTTTCATCGATTACGGTAACGGCACGATAAATCTGGTCCATCGCTTCCTATCTACGAGCTACTTATCAAATACATAAGTATGTTATACTAATGTGTGTAGCTGTTTGTTGTTGTTTTTGCCGTTGTTCCTGGTAAAAGCTGGTAGTAGAAGTCGACGTCAGCAGATAGCTAGCCAGCATAACAGGGAACGCTGACGTTCCGAAACGGGGACCGAAAACGATCACATACAAATGCTCAACAACTTGTAGAGCTCATGAATGCTACGAAGTGGATGAATTGCATCGCTCCCCCCAGCTTCGTACGACGACTTCGGTTACAATCAGTTCGCCTGGACCTTCTCGGTGACAGTAGCGATACTCTAATCGTAAACCTACTTCACATTCGCAATTTGCGACGCCGGTCGCACAGCGTTGCAGTGGTTCGAAAAAAAAAAAAGACTCAAGAATTCACGCTTATTTATTTTCGATGACTCTGCGTGCGATGCCTCATAAACTTAGCCATATCGTCGATTCCTTTCACTATCATAACTTCGACTCCGCTACCTCGACCAAGACCGTGTCGTCGTAACCGCTAGTGCAAAGGGATTGGGAACAAAGGCGAAGGCGTTGGAGCGCATTGGGGGTACCCTGAGCTTCGTCGTCTACCGTTGTTATTGTTGCTGCTGTCCTCATCTGTTCCAATTTGCTTGTATGTATGTTTTTCTTGTTCTGCTGATCGTTTACTTTTAGTTGCTAGTAGCGACTCCGACACGCCGGCAGGGTTGAGGGGTACAGGGGATAGAGGTAGCTTCGACACGCACACGTAGAGCTTCGTCTGCCGCTTGATGGTGCGTGGCGCCAGTTGCGGGGTTTATTCGTGATTTGACTTCGTCTAATTTTCACGTCCACATTTTCCACCTCTACAAATGGCCCGATCAATACGGCAGTTGGCTTCTTATGTAGCATTATATATATATATATATATATATATATACAGAAAGAGAGAGAGAAAGCGCAAAAATCTGGTAGGCATAGGAAACTGGGAGCAGTCCGGAGTCGATGACGATGACTAGAAACCATGTGACGACTTCTGCTATTAGTTGTACGGCAGCTTCCACCGCCTCTTCTACCGCGATTATAATAACTTGTAACCGAAATTTGCTGACCCCGCGGTGCTTTTGTGCTAACGATGTTGACCCCATCGACGGTTAGTGAGTATCGGATCGCAGGCTGATGCCTCGACTTGTTGGTTTTATTACAATCGTTGCATGCATTATTACTGTCGGGATATTTTTGTTTGTTGCTTTGTTATCAGCTGAGAGAAATGTCTGCGTTTTTTTTTTCCGGTAGTAATATCCATCGTTTAGTGGTTCGGTTGATAGCGGCACACACGGAAGGAAAAACATCAAAGGAATACTTGAAACACTGTTGCCGATCAAACTCACACAATGCAACGAATGCACCAATAATCATAATGATGGCGGCTACCAGAGGCGTAAGGACAACAAATTGTCAATAAATGACGAAGAAACGGTAGTGGTAATAATAATAAACACTACTCAACCTGGCCAGGTTGAAATCACCATTGCTAGTTCGGACGCTATGAGCCCGATGATGATGCCGTGCTAACATGTATGCCTACTGAACTTACGCATATATAATGTAGCCTAGGCTTAAAATCGCGTATAGACATTTTTTGTTTTACGCCAAGGGCTGCCAAAGGTGTGCAGCAGTGTTTAATGTCGTTATCAGACGGAAACTGTAGTGCATTAATTTTTTTCTTTGAAGCCTTAAATAAAATAATCTAAGCAGGTAAGTTTGATTTAGAATAGGAGTTGAACGTTGCGTTTCATGAAAAGATGAAAAAGGTTTAAATTTGCCAGGAGTAATTAGATCCCATATTGTCGTTGTTATCTTCCTTTTATTTTTCTTATTGGTCAGAAGATCAGAGTCGAGTGACTACTCCGAGACCGCCTGGTGCCATACTGAGCGCTTTCTAGACATGTAACACATCGGGAACTTCAAAATGGCCGACGGACGCTCGATCAGGCGCAAAACCCAAGAAGAGTCAACGAAAAATTTGTGACGTATTATCAAAATTTGCGTCAGCAATGCACGTCTTAATTTACGCCATACAAAAATGCTGACAAATGGTTTTCTTCTGATGTTTTGGAACACGGACGGCTAGTTATCAGTGTCAAACGTATATTCTGGGCACGCTTTGACGTCTACTACACAGTTGTGCTGGTAGCACAACTATGTAGCAGACGTTCTATTTTGTGTATGCTCTCACGTCTCGTTCTGCTTTTTATTTCTAATAAGGATAATTCCACTGTTAAGCAATAGGGGTCGATGGGTGCAGTTGATGGATAATGAGTGAGTGGCAGCCTCGTGGCGCCTTCGCCAGGTTTCCAGCTGTTCTCCATACAACTATAAACATTTGCTCGCTGACAATTAGTAACAATAAAGTAACTTTAACAGCCAACCAACGGTGGTCAAGGGATTGCGACCCTCGATCTCTCATTGCCTGGTTTTTGCTGTTTGGTGGAATTCAATCAACTCGTTGACGTCTCGTTACTCCTCGTTGTGCAGTTCGAAACGGCAGTATCTAAACTCCTTTCCTCCAGGTTCCTTTTTGCGATAAGCGACAATGGCCGATGATTTTTTACGACGTCATTTTCGTCGCCACAGCAGCGCAATACTGCGATATGCTACATTCACCGTATCGCGTACATTGATTCTATAGCCATAGATTGCGTGTGGTCGCAAGAATATTAGCATCGTGCACGGACCTACATGAACCGCCAATAGCAAGCTAACAATGAGCCGGCCGGCAATCAGCAGAAGAAAAGGGTTTCGATCTGGCAATTCCGCGACTATGGTGTCCAGGACGATAACGACGACGAAAAAGAAGAAGTTGACTTCTGTAGCTTCTGTTCTGATTTCCCACTGTTTCACTAGCGGTTTCAATAATACCGTAACGTTGGCACTAGCTCAATTTTGGTTCCAGAAGCTGCTTAGTCCTGTTTTCGGGTTGCAGTGGTAGTGGCGCCACCAGATGTGGTTATTTGAATTTCTTTGTATTCTCTTGACTTTTCTATTTTCTGCTTTGCGCAGATATATTGACAATGGTTATTACTTTACTTTTAGAAGTTACCCACCCATCCCACCCCTGAACAGATGAGATGAACATCTTCATCAGCATTATTGAATTAATTCATATTGAAAACAGCGTTCATATGTATTTGTTAACTCATACGAAATAGAACTCCTGCCAAAAACCTTCTCATTATGCTTATGTTGCCATATAGTATCAGCTTCGTAATGGATATTTTTCCGTTATCTAGTAAGTTTTCAACTTTTAAGTTACGAGCTGTAGTAGAATTGTATGTTATGAAACCAAAAATGAAGCTTGTTCCATTGAAGAGTTATTCGAAAGCACCATTATCCGTTGATTACCGCGCACATTTGTGCTACTTACTACGGCCTAGGTTTAGCTCAGTTGAAGTCACTAGTCTCACTTGACCCAACAAAATTATCAATCGGTCGATTCGTCGACAAATGTTTATTATCCTTTTTTTGCTTGCACAATATCTATTATAGAAACATTCGATTATCGTCTGCAATACGTTAAACATGTGTATCAGTCTCGCTCACCGCGTATGCAGGTACATATGTAAAGTAAAAAGCTATTGTGTATTTAAAGAATAATCACAGGTGACCTAATGGTTCAGCGCAACTGAAAAGCCAACTTGCTTGAGACCACCTGTATCAGTGTCAGATCATCGGCACACAACAGTGCTGTCAAAGTATCACAAAGACATCACACTGGTCTCTTTCAATCTTATTCATTCTTCTTAAACAAAATCCCTTTCGAGCCACAGCCAGCTCTATCGTCTCTGAGCCATATCGTTCGAATGCATCTATCGAACAACCTCCAAAGCTAAACTTTAACCGACGTGGCGATACAACACCATAACAACAACCCAGTCATACGATAACAACAGCGTCAGAAGCACCAGCAGAAACAGCAGGAAGGTGAATAACAGTAACGTCCGCCCAACTGTACGCCCGCTTCGACGCGCATGTCGGAGACAGAAAAATCATTGTCAGCAGACTTCTCCGCCGCCGAACAATATCAGACGTCGACCTCTGCAGCAAAACAACGATTCCATTAGCGCCCCCTCCCCGTATCAGTGCCCTCATCATTATCAGCGACCGCACAAAGGTCCTGTGCTGCTACAGCCGTCGCCCTGAACCCTATTGCCTTGTCGCCTTCGTTAACGATGACGCTGATGGAGCTGCGACTGCCGCTGTGACTCCGAATAATAACGAAAGGGCTAAGCGACGACGGGAAACAAATAAACGAAACTCTCAGAAAAAAAAAGTAAAGAGTGATAAAAAAAAAAAAGCTCCAGAAAAAATGCCACACAATAAACCACCCAAATACGGGTGGAGTATTTACCTGTTGTTGCTCTTTGTTCGTTTGTCTGGTATGGTCGTGTTTATGCCGTTTCTGCAACGATAAGAGGCGGCCCAGTACAAGGGGTAGAGTTATTCGCTGTCGGGGGGTTCGACAAAAGAGGACGTTTCTAAGCATCTCTATTCCAATTCTTCGCTGCAACCGGAGCGCAGCTCAAAGCATCTGTATGAAGCTGTGAAATCAGCGTTTGCTCTGACTTAGTCGTCTGAGTCCTATGCCTGTGCCATATTACATAATCAGCATGGAACGAACCGTGGAAAATACAGGTTTATGCTGCCGAGCTGTTGTGATTACCTCTAGTTCTACTAATACTGAAATACCGCTTCGTAGCGCGCGTAAGCGGCAAGATCGAGACTTTCCATGTTTATTTAAGTGATCACAGCCTTTGCTTTTCCAATTGTGTACTGCGCAATGACGGCACCATGTCTGCGAGAGAAGTTCAATGTCCTTTTTCTGAACAGTCTCTCCCTGACGAGCCGTTGTTCTATGAAGACGATACATTCGTCCGCTAATTTCCTTCGTTATTCTCAGCTGTCGTATGGTCCCTGTACTATCGGTGCCGTAAGAGTTTTCGTCACTCTCACCGTCAAGTCCCTCCCTTCACTTCGTCTGTTTTGGCGACTCGACTTTCCCTAGCCTTCAACACATTTCTCGAGTCCACCAGCCCCATCGACGACATAGGACCAGCAGCGCTTTCTATAATGAATAATACATAGCGGACGATTATATTATTCCGTAGTAATTCAGGTTTCTTCTGTTACTCTTCTTTTCTGAAAGTCGCTAGAAAAAAAAACAGCGGAAAACCGGCCGGTCAGCCCCAACCTGAAGCGAGCAGAAGAACTGGCTGCCTACCAAGGTCTATAAGAAAAAAAGAGAACAGTAGGTGAAAAGAGTGAAGGAAAGAAGGTGAGCAAAGCCGGTTCTATTGAGAGGGAGGCAAAATGATGGTCCGAAAGAGACCAAACACGACGAACCGAAATAGCCACCGGCGGACGAAGCGGCTAGCTGGATGCAGAAGCGGGACGGGATGCTGCGGGGCCCAAAGCTGATGCTGGCAGCAAAGCAGTCGTCGTCGGCAGCAGCCGTAAAACGTCAGAAGTAGAAACTGCGGCAAAAGTCGAATTAGCCGGCAGAAGAAACCCTCGAGAGGACCGAAAATTTTGGTCCACGTATTACGGCCTGGTCGCGCTGCCTGTCAATATATGCTATTGGCCGCGTGCTTATTCGAACTATTCTTGCCCTTGTTGTTACTCAAGCGCGACGCTTCAGGGCTTGATTGAGCTGAAAACAGACGAAGAACAGCTAGCGCAGGACTTGTTTTTCTCCCATTTCTTGCCTGAATTTTGTGGGACTTGAGAAGCGGCAAGTGACCGTTGCTCGAGACTAATGCGTCAGCGGGTACATCGACATTAACCGCAATACGGCCTTCTCCTATTCCCCTACTTCAGAGACGACAGTAACGCTATAGCAGCAGCGCGGCCACTGAAGGCACCAACGAAGTCGACTTAGACTCCAGCTTCGGCTGTTACAGTAACGGTCACTAAATAGACGAACAGACCAAGAACTGAGGAACGATATCGGACGGAGCAAATAGCACATTAGGAGGCATAGCGTATACCGTGTAGGCGCCGGTCGTTGGCGTTAGGTTAGAGACATTTCCGCTGCTATTTTAGCTGTTCTTGTACATATTACTGCTATGATTGGCTATCGTGCTAGAGCAAGGAAGACTTCAACAAAGCTCGGTCCCGACTGTCTGTGCCGTTGTCTTCATAATATGCGACGAGGGCTTTGGTATCATTTGAAGCTATACTTTACACTAAAATAGCCATACAATAACTGTCGGAATCGCCAAGATCAGAAATCACAGCGCACGGTTCGAATAGACATCAAATTCGATGCTACTCCAGTGGCTAACGTTACGTATGCAGGTGTTGTTTTGCGAGCCGCTGGACAGGTAAACAGCCACGGTACTCACGAATCGCTAGAGCCCCTCAGTTACAGAATTAACGCACTACTGACTTGCTCACTCAACCGACTTCTTACGTCCCCCGCTTGGCAACGATGCACAGAGACTGTCGTCTCCGCTACCGACGTGGTAGATAACCGTCGAAATTTACATAGGACGATTGCTACTGTTCGTTATTCGCTGGATCAGCCGATGAAATTGACGAAGCAGACAGCCACCAACACACAGTTTCCTCCGAATCTAATCATTAGAATTGGGAACATTAGATAAATACGTAATGGGCAACGCCACTTAACAGCTGAACAGATCTTATTGACGAAATCCATCCGTCGCGTAACCCTGTCTTCATGAGACAAAAAATTACCGTTTTCCAACCATTACCGCTTAAGGCACTTCGAGCATGCCGATGCTAGCCAAATAGACTGATAAACGGATCACGGTACCACATCACGTACTAAGCTGGGACAATTTCACCAAAGACAGCTGCAATGCACCAGTAGTACTTAACAGCAGAATACAGGTTCGCACAGAGGAGTGTCAGGGACAAAATACAGTGTAACAATAATGACCATTATTCGTAAGGCAGAAGAAGGAGAAGCTCAAAAGGAGAATGGATCTTTTGTTGCGTTCCATTCGGGGACGCGGGGCCCGGGGTCGCTCGTGAAGCGTTTCATTGAGCGCAGGAGAGGTTCACCTGAGCATCGATCATCAACAGGGAGAACAGCAACCATAGTAAAGAGATTGTACGATTATAGCGTATCGGAAGAAACCAGCGACCGTCTATGGGGGGCAGTGAGAAAAGCTCACGACGTCGATAACAAAGACTCCCCTTGTTAATCTGACATGCCAGGAACATCGATCGGAGGTGCAACAAGTCCAAATAGCCAGCAAAGAGCCAGGTACAGAAGAGTCGAAAGGAGATATATAAATGTCAAATAAAGATAACAAAAAAACGATTTCAAAGAATGATGATCTGAATTACTATTCGGAACGTTAACGACCGACTTAAGTCGTCCTGGACCCTGTCTACTATATATTAACTATTCTATACAAGAAGAGACTATACGTTTAGAATTTGATACTGTTTCAAACGCCGGCCAATACTCCTTGAGTTATTTTGAAGATTACCTCTATTTGTCAATTCACGTTTCGCTGCTATAATTGTATAAAATAGCAATAGGCTTGTAAATGAATCTCTGTGTCGAACTATAAGACGAAATAGTTGAAATTTGCGGGAAAAGGTGGGGATATTTTGTAAAGGGCAAACGAGCCATTACTGCCACTGATCAAAACCTTACCAACCAGCGACGTGCTGCTAGCGTCCGAGTATAGGTCTCAATCTGACTTTGACCTCGATTGTTGACCTTGTAATACAAGTCTGATGGGGGTTCGGTAAAAGCAACCGTAAACTGGCGACGTTCTATGAGGTCTGTGAATGTGCTTTGATTATCTCTGCACAATTAAAAAACCTTTTCGCAAACCGCCGATAGTAGTCAATAAGAGTTACAATACGTTATACGCAAATACAAAAAAAAAAAAATTAAATCAGGACTTTTGCTTAGAACGACCTCTGCGTATTATTTTATGCAATGAAGTTATTCGAGCTCCTAACCGAAAAATAATCCAGTAGTGCCTCCATTGAGTAGTTTCAGCTGCAACACTTGCTGCGATTTGATTTTCTTACTGCATAATCCAACTATTTAGTGCAGCCCGTCACATTTCTCTTTCAATGATCGGAGAATACGTCGATGCACTTACCCACCCAGCTCTCAGATCAGTTACCCTGACGCTCAACTTTTTTCTGATCTGTACAGGCTCTTTCCGATACCTAAATGGCCAATGACATTAATGTCATACCAAGTCAATAACAAAAACAGCAGAAAAGCCAAAAAAAAAATAAAAAAACAAGAATCCCATAAAAAGCTCACCATGACCCCGAACTGAGAGAATCACCAAGTAAAAAAAAATAGCAACAACAATGACAACGACAACAGCGCAGCCAAGATTATAATCGAAGGGAATGGACTGAGATCGAACTCTCTCACTTCGCGTTAAAGAAACCATCGGCAGTCGTGGTGGCATCGGCGACAAATCCCTGCAAACAGCAGTGACACAGATAAGCCAATGGCCTCGGCTTCTCTAATTATCCATTGGACAGAAGCAGCGTTAACGGCCACGAGCTCCGAACGATGCTTCAGTCGGCGGGCAGCTTCGCGGTAGGAACATAACGTATAAGTAAGCGATATGCCACTACAGTGGACTGGTGCAGGATAACAGGAAGACAATTCAGAAGCGGCCTGGTCCGGTCGCACTGCGTCGGACCGTGTCGAGCCGCGTCATCGATTCATTCTTAAAATGATACATCAAAAACCAAATTGAGATGGAAGAGCAAAACGTGACTACAACACATGCCGCAGACGCTGGCAGGGTATAAATGGGACGAAGTATTACTATTACAAAGTGGTAGGGCAAGTTGTATTTGACTGACGGGGGGGGGGGGGGTAAGGGTGATTGACGAAATGGGAAAAACGGGGGGACACGACTGAAGTCCGAAGTGAAGTGAATTAAAGTCGAAGATTCCAATGAAAATGTTCGGAGCGGCTGGCAATGAGCGAGCGTCTGACGAAAATAGCTGTCGAGAGCGGATAAAAAGAAGCAGTGGCGGCAATAGCAGAAATAGACGTATGAGAAAAACGAGATGGAGCGCTTCAGACAGAATGCTATACAGAAAATGATAACATCTTGTGAATTGCTTACATTAACGCTGTTTTATGCTAGGAATCTCTGTTGAAAACGACAACAACAGCAACAACAACGGCGGACGCGGCGACTGGGACAGATAATGTGCCTGCGTCAGATGAACATCTTGAAATTTTCACGTGTTAAATAAAGGGCAAATGACCAACAAATTGCACCAGAGAACCTTTGTTCAGTATCGTCCGGTTCAGAGCATTTTGATGGAGTTTGTCGTTGTTGGAGTCTGATGAAGCTAGTCTGCGCGTCCGAGTTGGATCGCTGAGGAAACAAGATCTTTACGAACTAGTATAGTAGAGAAGTTTTGCTGATAGGTAATCCTTAGAACGATTCCAAGGCAATGGTTGTGCACATAGACAGTGCACGTATAGCGGTTCGTAGAAGCTGAACGAAAACATGGAGCTATGGGTCGAGGCCGTTGATGAAAATTTGCAATACAGTGATTAAGGGTAACTCATCGTATGATGTGATAGCTCACCGATGACTGAGAAATACAAAAAAAAAAAACTATTGCTTAGGGAATCACTCGCTAGTAAAATCCTCGAAAGCTTTCGAATCGCTACGCACAATTTAAAAACATGTATTTTTTGCAGATAACAAAAAGTCATGTTTTCCTAGCAAGCTGACAAGCTACCTTTAACCTTCACAACTGACGTGTTATGTGAAATTAAATATGTCCTACTTACAAGCCTTGGAGCTTTAATGAAGAGTGGTGCTACCTGGAAACAGAATAAATCATGTATATTATTAACAAGCATGTTTGTTATGTAAGCTAGATGAAAAGCGACAGTCTGTGAAAAAAAAAAGCAATTATAACATCAAGAATAATCGCGGCCCAGTTGACCTGACATTAGTTAGACAGTTAGTTTTGGCTAGAAGCGACATTGTTGCAGTTCAAATGTACAGAAACAACATTATAGGAACTATTACAAAATACGCAACCAATGACAACGATGGCAGGGGCAAAACTATAAGGCTACGTCAAGTAAGAACCTATGTCATAATGGTTATTATTAAATCCAGTAAAATTCAATATATGCTTGATGTTTCCCTCTTTAGGAGATACCTACAATTTTTCCTCATATAAAGACGAACTGATATGACCCATGTCTGCCGACCCGCGGCCCGTTTGACCCCCATTGTCTGCTGCTGCCTAAGACAAGTATTTACGTTCACGAGACTAGTAATAATTGTAGTGTATTGTCTTGTAATAAGAAAATACTCGCGTGGGTTGATTAAATGATCAGTAACGCGGGCGCCACGGCCGCTATCAGCAACGAAGCCGTGCACCTAAACCCATTTACTAAAAAATGGAGATCACTGTCGTACAACTTTCATCGCTTCGTGCTGCTTGTTGTTGCCTTGACGATAATCAAGATGTTTTGCAATGGTGAAATCATCTTATCGGCAAAAAACCACACGAAACTTTCACAAAGCTAGCTTTGGTCTGTACAATGTTTAATGAATAAATTACGTACGCGCAGTGCCGTCTTACGAATGGACATAGCGTACCTTTCTCCCCGCACTCGCAGTCAACCAAGCAATGCTTTGTCCACTATTGGGGCATCTGTCGGAAGCGCGGAGAGCCGAAATGGAATCACAAAATGATACTCGGCTTATCTGTTGAACATATTGAGTATTCGAGACGTTGATCACGTCCCTTATGCCAATGGTATGTTGCGAGCTGTGAGCCCGTCGAAGTGAGTCTTTGAGACAGACGTGACCGCGCACGCAGAGATTTAAACAATAGCCGTTTACAAAATATTAATGTTCCCTAGTGGGAAAGTGTCACGACAGATGTACAACGTGCCAGGATAAAAACGTGTGGAGGGATCGTCGAATTTTTGCAAGATTCACGCATTTTACTACGTATCTACTAGTAAGCATACTCTGGTAATGCTGTTCTGTAACTATCGACGGTGAAACAGGGGCGTCCAGGTGTTGTCTATAGGAAGTTGGTTCAGTGTCAATAAACAGGAGGCAACCGATTCTGTTATTCAAATATTATTATAATATTCCGATATTCGAATTTCACTCGTGGTACAAACGATTTCCAGCTTTTCTGTGTTAGTATGGCTATTACATGTTTGCTTATTAAATTAATTTCCCTAGTAGAGGCTGATTCCCTGTATTCTCTCGTCATATATTAAGTCACCCCGGAGCTGAACCACGAGGTGTTATTGCGTGGGTCATCCAGGAAGGGTCCCACGGCACAAGCGGACCCACCGAAACCTACGAAAAAAGCAGACCTACATTACAGAGTGTCAGCCCCGATGTGAAGCGCGATATGCTCGACAGTTCATTGGTTGGTGACTATTTGATGCGTTGCATCAGTGGCATATAGACCCACGATGCTGGTGTTCTTTATGAGCGAAGACCTGTTGTTTGTTGCACGGGTTACAGCTGCCGCAACCGAAGCACAAGGTGGTCTGAAGCCCAAGCTTAGACACAACGCGTTCCGCGCCGCTGAGCCAGCCATCTGAGGTTTACCTAATAGCAGTAATAAAGGACGTAGAGCTCGAAATATTCGGTCAGGTTCTAGGCGTAAGCGAATTCCCTTTGATCACTCGTTAAAGAAGATGCGAGTAAATATCAGAATTCCAAGATGAGTATCACGTTTTCTGGTTATGGCCCTTCTTAGAGCCTGAGGTAATATTAGCGTTCAAGCCAAAAACGAAATAGGATAGCACGAAGTTCAATGTGTTCCGCACCACAAACTGCCCAACTCGTCCATTTTACCAGACAATCATTCTGTACGCTGCCCGAAACGGACCATCATCACATTCAAATACACTTCCGCGCAGAACCGTGTTTGATATTCCGGAATTGCAGCCGGATAACGTCTACAAGCCACCATTAGATATCCTAATTATATTGTTCTATTTCCAAACGGGCTTAATCGCGATATACCTGCCTGCTGGGCTTCTTTCACGTACGCGGACATCGGCCGATTTCCAATCTAACACTAGGCGTGTGTTGTATGTCGGAATATTTTTTTTCTGCTGCGGTAGAGTTAGCCAATGCGATTACACGATAGAACTGCCGTTTGAATATGATCTATTGTTAGAATAACTACATTGAGCGACTGTGTATGCGAAAATTGTTTTTCTAACATCTATTGGAAATCACGAAACATATATGCCGTTTCGTGTATTTCAGTTAGAATTGTCAAGCTGATAAAAGACGAACGTAGAAACTTGGCAAATCGCTTGCGGTATTGCGTGCAGATCGTCTGGACGTAACTGTAGAAGCTGTGTTTCACGAATGCTCTAGAAATAAACACATTTAGTATTAAAATTGCTCCACCGAGTATTTATTTAAACTTTTAGCTCAAATCAATAACCATTCGGTCGTTCGTAATTTCGCGCGTCCATTGACCATCTACGTGCATCCAGATCTCGTCATCTTGCGATCTGTGGTGACTCACAGTCTTTCGTTCTCAACAAATTACCTCCTTTGCAACTACTCGGATTCGAATAGGATTGGACTGATGTAGACTCAAAATCCTTTATTATAAGAAGCTCGTCTGGCTGGTTGCCTAGTCGGCGAACCATCGCCAGCTACAAAACTTTGCAAACGATGTATTAATCCTATTTTTGCCGTCGTGATACCACTTTTGGGTTTGTTTATATTTTTCAGCCTGATATTAAGCATGCAGAATTGCTATTGGGAACGCTGATACGATATTGACTACGTTTGCAATTTAAATCCGATTCAACTACGTAGAATTAGTGATTGTTTCGGACCGCTAGCTTGTCTTACTTAAAACATAGCTGGGACAGCCGAAGTCCTATAGCGATGAGAAGCATTCGATCTAAGGGAATATTCATGTCAAAGTTAGGTAGCGAAGTGTAGACGAAGCACGTTAACCGTAAATCTTCTGAGGAGGCAAAATTTCGTCAAATAGCTTTGGTCGGATTCGATAAAGATTATGGTTGGCGCAAAGGTATAAGTTACAATGTTCGACATATCAAACTGCTCTAGCTATCGTACGATAAGCTTATTTTTATCACATAGTCGTTACCACCTTTGAACAGATGCCGTCAACACTTTTGTATGCGTGGTAATGTTCTTCCACGGACACGTGGCATGGCTTATTTTGCAGGGCAGCATTTTGAGCTGAAATATAGCTCGTATCCATATCTTCTATTTACTTGCTCCAAGCCCCATCTCGTTGACTATGGTAACAGAAAGAAGCAGAGAATCAAATCCCTGCGCGAAATTGCCGGCTTTCACCACGGCCACTGCCCCTGCGATACGAAGCGTTTTACTCGCGGAAACATGCAATGCAGCTAGTTCGTCGTGAATCCCGAACCAGCAGACGGATGTTGGTCACGAGCGACATCGCGAACCGACGATAACGACCGAAAACACAGATCAATCCGCGCAGGTGCAGCTGTTGACTACGCCTCTAATCAGCAGTGCAGCTATATACGCGGGCTACTGTCGATCTGTTCCTCTGGAACTGCAGCATCTATGGTGCTTGTTATCCAACGAAAAGAAACGAAACGATCCCGACAACGAAAGTTATAAGGACAACACCCAAAAGCACGGTGGTACGCGAAGCACGCGTTTATGAAGAGGATGACGATGCCAAGAAAAACCTTTGGCATCGATTAAATTATTCGCTGCGTGTAGATTTTTATATTTCCTACAAAGTATTCTAACGGTGCTTTGACATCACAACGACTGGTGACGGATGCATCTACAAAGGCGGTGATTTGATGATATGCACATTGGACGTTCCCAAGGGTCCATGTCAAGTTAGTAATGGACCCGGAATCGGCATAAGTCTTTACGATGTAAATAATCAAGAACATCTTTCAGCGTCAGAAATTAAGACTAGTAATCATCTATTTGTAAAAAATCGAGACAATTTTATTCAATGATTAACTGTTTTGCGTCTCAAGTCTTGTAATGTTGCTGAACATTGCTTCGGACAGCTGGCCCCATTAACACGAAATGGAGTCTGTCGACGCCCCGTTTCCAATCTAAGCCACCACGTGTTTTTTTCAGTTTAATAACTAAATACGTTACCATTAAAGCATCTTACAGGACAAGTGGTTAAATGATATGTAATTATCCGGCTTTTGAGGAAACTCGCATATCTATGTAATAGCCCAAGTCCAATCAGACGTATGCCTTAAAATAAGTGAGACATATTGGCCGGACGCTCTAACCGATCGAGTAGGAAAAAAAAAGAGCAAAAAGAGTAGTTCTGATTGCAGCACTAACAAAAGTCGTGAATAAATATCATACCTTACTTAGCGGGAGTTTCACTACGTTGTTTGAATCTAGCGTTCTGGTTATCTATTTCATTAAACCTTGAATAGAACTGTGGCGACTGTTTTGCCGGCTTCAGATTTCGACTTCACGAAGTTGGCGCAAAACTAATTATCTTACGAAGACCGATCTATTATCTGTATTCGTATATGTTGATCGCACATTTTTGAATACACCGGTAACCCTGTGGACGATGAGCGTGTCCTAATTTTCCCATAGGCATCAAATTCATTCATCAACCAGAACATACGGCTGAGTAAATCCCTACTCGTCGAGAACAAAATAACTAGAACTACGTCGAACGCATAACGTGTTGCCCTTGGATTAGAACATCTGTATACTTGTTTGTACACCATTATTCTAGGTCTGTGTTCGTTGGGTTTTGGCACATTCGCCATGCATTGGTCACAGATGCTGGACGCTTCCACCCATTCAGTGATTATTATTTATTTACTATACCAATAATAGTCAACATCAGTAACTTTGATCACGAACCAAACAGCTACTACCAATGGACTACAATTAAAGGTGCCAAGAAGCCACAATGTTGTCTTCTGCCATGCATGCTAACTTCCGAGCGCCTACTTCCTTTATTTAACTAATTATGAAGCATCGCAAACTTTCACTGGTCCCACGCACACACAAAGAATCACTTATGCTGACGTACGCTAGCCTCCATTGACAAAGGTAGTTGTTTCGCTAAAACACTGAATGCATCGTGCACCAACTGGACCTGTCCGTTGGTCTCTCCCAATGCCTCTTCACTTACAGATCCGACTCGGGGAGAAGGGACTAGTCACAGCTTTCTCGAAAAAACGCTAACAACCTGTTATCCGAAGCAGTCTACACTATCTAAAGTTATGCTGTACATTAAATCACCACGGGGAAAGTGAGCGAAATGAAACACGACGTATCAATTAGTGGCCACTTACTGATAGCGATAGCGAGCTGCCGTCGACCAGATATGAACTATGTATAAAAATGATGGACTGGCGTGGTTCGGGAAGAAAAGCGGCTTAAGGCGTAGCAGACGATGTCGATGGATATTTGGTATTTTTAAATAGATGGATGATAGGAAGACAAAGGAGAAAATGAAGCAAATGGAAACGATTCGCTATTTCAACGTTCACCATCTGCAGGCTGTCGTTAACTAGTTACTAATTAGCATCCAACTGTAAACCGCCGCATCAGTATTTACTGAACGCTTCCGTAGGATATAAAAATCATCAAATAACTATTGTGGTACGTACCGTTTTTTACCCAGAATAGGTGAGACAATTGCGAAAGCGACAAAACAATATTAACTTTAGAAGCGTAAGCCAGCGTTAGCAATAGATGCATCTGCAATTAAATACGTAGAAGTAGACCGTTTTGATGACCGTGCTCAAGTTCTACAGCTATTTGTAATTGCAATGTAATGACACTTGATAGGGCACAACGATAGCTACCCGCCGTTTTTGACGTGTGGAAGTTATACGCAAGGTACAACACTGCCGCATAATAATAGAATAAGTTTAGAACAATTCTATATGTTGATTAGCAACATTCTACGCTCGGATGAGTTTAATGTACATGGATCCGAAATGCCATGGACTCTCTTTTTTTTTTTCTCTGTTAGTTACCTAGTTTGCTAATGATATATCTATCGCTCAGGCGTCAATTATGATACTATGTACATCGCTTTCTAAAAGTAAGATTTGGAAAATCTAAATATTTCATTCATAACACGTTGAGCAATATAAATAGCTTTGGAGGTATTATTCTTACTTCTGTGCATTGTAAATGTTTCAAAACTACCAGTTAGGCTTGCTACGGCACAATAAGGTGAAACTTCGTTCACCAAAAAAACATATACATCTCAACTAAACGCCAAGCAATATTATGCAACGGACATGACATGTCAATCACGCTTCTAAATCGCTCGAGCATATTTCCGTCATGACGCTCGCTAGAGGCGTTTCTCTTATTTGACAAGCTACAGATACTGGCCGCCTTGCCGGTTCGCCTACCAGTATCTGATACAAACCCCTCAATCTGCACCACAGCGACGCTAGTATAGCGGGGATTTGCACTAATCAGTAGGCCGGATGCAAATTTCACCGGTGATTGCCCCCTATCCTTTTCTCTTCCCTAAAATTGACATTTAATTTTTTCTCGCGCGCTTTATTAACAGGGCCATTTTTTACGTCCATCTACTTTACACTAAATATACCGGCCTTGGATTTTGCAGTGGTGGTGATCGCTGAACTACTGCAGGGTTGTCGATCCTGTAGAGCGAGAAAAGGTGCATCTGCACACATGTTGTTAAACGATAGCTGGATAGTCCGCCTCGACATTTAATTGTACGGACGAAAGGGAATATCGCCCTCATTATCATAACTGTTAGTACAAATGTGTCGCGAATAGAATATCACAGCTGGGTAGAAGGTTTTTTGGCTCGGGAATTGTTTCAATAATGGTCCCGACAACTGATTTTTATATAAATGCCGGTTCGTATATTTTTATATAAATGCTACTCAACGTTATTATCTCAGCAACTTACCTGACCTCATATAAACAACACCATATGCTTCAAATCATGCGTTTACGTGAAGCAGATTCCATCCGGACAAAAAAAAACCTTAGAACGGAGTGAGGTGCTTTAGAAACGTGGGCGTAACAGGCCTATACGAGAGGGGCCTATTTCGTTTGCAGTAGGAACTGTTTCGAAGCCGACGGATGTCAAGCCATAGCGGTTTCCGGCGGAGAGTGAAAAGCCACCGAGTGAGCGCAAAATGCAGTAATGTGTGCCGGCCAGCTTGCTAGAAGGTCCTTTCTCAAAATCAGCAGCCATAGTGTCGAACTAAATAAAACTAATGAACAGATATAATGTATAGGCCCCAACACAACATGTATATATATATATATATACTTCTTTAGTCTATCGTGCAGTTAGCCAGAAGGTCCAACCGTAAAAATGACAGTCTCATAATAGGAAGCACATAGCAGAATCGAGATAGAGAAGTAGGATAGACTAAAGGTAGGACACCGCCATGGGGAACCGCCACTGATACACTAGCACCGTGTGCAGTAGGACATAGGTCTGACAGAAGAACTGATCAAAGACTCATGGACAACCAATCTAGATGATCAAGCTCATGGAAACCTGTATTCTGGTACTAGACGGTATCAATAGCAACAACTGAGCCTAGATTTCGTTCACGGACTGTTAATTACTATAATATTACTGCGACTAAGCACGCATCGACCATACTTGCTAGTTATTGGCATTGGTCTTCGAAAGTTGTTATAGCGTTCACTATATCATCGCCGAAGCAGCCTACATGAAGCCCATACGTGTCATAGCCAAATTTGGTGTCCATGTATATATAGAAACGTACGCAGACAACGGCGCCTTTGGGGAATTTGCTAGGCCGAATCGGTTTGTTGTTTAGCTATTTTTGTGTTTTGGTGGCGAGTGCTGCTGCCGCTTATATTATTGTTAGGACTGATGTTGTTTTCGATTCTGCACATGCACCGGATCAGTTGAGGAAGCAAACACTGTTAAGCCGACCCAACGATCGGGAATGAAAAACTGACTGATGAACGGACCAAGCGACAAGTCGCCATCAACGACAATCAGCCTGAGCAGAATCGGTGTGACTGAGCATGAGCATCAGGCATCAATTCGTCACGGAGCCGTCACGAAAAGCGTCGCGACGTAAATCCCTCTATCGGACTCAATCGACAGAGGTTCCATACTAGCCAAAAGGCGGAGGCAACCTCCGCGTTTCGTCTGACCGTGATGTGATCGTGGGGCTAGCGTCGGTTCGTCCCATCTGCAGACGGTTCAAAATCTCTATCTACATAGAATGTACACGACAAAGACGACAATGTGCATGTCTGCGTGCGTTTGTAGCAAAGGGCAAGTGACGCTAAAATCACGGCTGACGCTAGCTTTAACGAAAAGGCGTTTGGAGAAGGCGAGGAGAGTTTGGTGTTAGGACGAGGCCGATGGCTCTTGGAGCACCAGGTTTGTGAACGCTAGGACTTGTGACGATCGTAAATCAATAAACATTAAAAAGGCTGTTGATTCACATTGATTCCGTACGAAGCTTCTTAATGGCCAGTTGGTTGTTGCAACTACCGTTTACCACGGTGAACAGCTACCAGCCGTACGATGGCCAGTGCATCTATCCGAAGCAGCCGGGTCCTTATAACGGTGCTTGTATTTTATATACAAGGACAAGTATTGACTGTTTGATATAGCTGTGCCCCACAGGTTACCAGAATCGATTTTATCACCTGGCAAAAAATCTATAAGAGCGTTTGAGCAAGGCGCTTTTAAATCATTATGAGACTACAGTGGCGTTGTTCATTTAAGAATATGTTTTAATTTCGCTCGATTTACTAATCGCATATGTTTCACATAGCGTACGTATGTCTTCTGAGTGCGTATTCTTGTGATATTTCAAACGGTAACGAAAAGCACTTTTGCGATTTGCCTCGTATGCCTGAAAACTGTGATGAAAAAAAACAGTTATCTTGACGATACATTTTTACGCATGAAAGAATAGTGGGGCCCCTTACAGAGTTTTGCTTTCGAGTTCACCAATATGAGCCTGCCGCTGTCTCATTTAAACGTAAATAAAAAGAACCCACTTTCTACATAGACTAGTGGGGGGCCTAAAAACAAAGAGCTCGCACTATTTTGAACTTTCAAAGCCCTACAAAACTTTCTAATCCATTCAAATATGCCCACTTGCCTCTTTTAGCTGAGTGAACGACAACGCACTAGTGGGAGTTCCGTAAACTTCGAGTCTTCTCGAATGATGCTACCATTCGGAAATACCCCGCTGTGCCAACGCACATAAATTAATTAACAAGCTTGAGTTTACAGTTGACTCGACGAGAATGTAAGCCGAACTAAATCTTTCAACCTATCCATTGGTTTGTAAACCGAGATGACTTATATGACAACCGAACTATTAATCGAATAAGCGATCTATCTCGTATTGTGCATACTCATATACTATGGATATCGTGCTAGGACCTTAACTATTCTTTTCTTTCATAGATAATAATATGGCACTTAACTACAATGAAAGATTTACATTTATTCCCAAGCGCACTAAGCAAGAGACAAGCTACGGTCTTTATAACAGAAAAAGAATAGTAACTATTTCAACGCTACCCGGCGACCGATTTTTGGCCAAGTCCTTTCTTCTTCCGCTTCAAGAGGTCAAATCTAGTCGTCGTCGAATGCAGTGTCCATCGTTTGTGCTGCTAGACGCGCAAACAGGACAAAAGCAATATTACTTTTTAGGTTTAAGCTCGCTTCGGTAAAGCTGCGATAAGCTAACGGTCTTCGACACAGCTACATGATAAACGAATCGCTTTCATGAAACGTTTGTGGAGTTTGACGTGCGGAGTCTCGGGCACCGAGTTGTGCTTTAGAACGACACGGAGATGCAAGTTAGTATAGCTTTTCGGCGGGATATTCTAAGATAATACAAAATTCTTCAGAGAAAAAAATATGGGACGTATGAATTTTGTCGCAACCAACGATGTTTCGCTTAATTCGTATCTTCACAGGGAGCGCCGGACCTTTATTATACAATATGCGAAGTTCATACGATCATACCAGTATCGTTTGACGTAAATAAGACCATTGCAACGAACTGTCACCGAGTCCATGCTCTTCTAACCTTCGACAGAATCATTCGTGCGCACATTAGAATATCAAAAGAACTTTCCCTTCTCCACAATTTTACCATTCTACAATAGCTACTTAGCAGCTTGATAACAGCTAATGATGGCTGAATAACAATCAGTTGAATTTCTGAATGATTGTTAAATCCAATACGCTGGAGTATGCCTCGCTCGAATCCATACGCTTTGACAGCACAACGAAACGACTATGTAACACCAGCTTTGTTTTTCAATTAGAATTCAACAAGCTCGATTTCGCCCTGCGTGCCACACCTTATCAGCAGCATGCTAACCGGCCCGTTTCTAGCGAAAAGGAGTGCTGCCGCACCAACTTACATACTGACCGTCTCAAGCACAACGCACGACGATTGTCTGCCGCCAGCGTGTTTGCCATGAAGCCACATGGACGTGGTGATTGAGCGACATCGATGTACCTGCTTTACATCCCACACACACACGTTGATAGTGTTACACTGCGCGAGAGACGTCCTATAGCGTCCACTGAATTTTACTGTGCTCGCACCGGAAGCATTTGTTTATACCGCTTCAAATGTCGGTGATGTAAGCCCACAACCAACTGTGACGCGACGTCAAACCTCGTTGTGCGTCCTGGTACGTTAGCCTATCTGAACGATTAATTTGGTCAAGAACCGGCAAATAGACGGTGTCGCCCCCCAACGAGCTATAACAAATACTATATCGACACAAGCGACAAATGAGTAAGTGGCATAACAGACGCATGCAATGATGTTAACTGAGCAAACATTGTCGAACATTTACTTGCCGAACCGAAATCACTTTCTCACCGTACAGCATTCTACGATACCCCCGTGTCTCGTTAGTAGCTTTTCGACCGGCTATTATCTAACGAACGTTGTTTGCTCTTCTGTTTCTGTAACCATTCCGCTTTCTGGTGCTTGACTTCGTCACATAGTTCGCCCTTCTCCGTACCGCCATCTACAATTCATATTATGTATATTAGTCAGTCGTCTTATAAATTGCTGCGGCTATCTTTCTGTTCCGCCGTGCCTTCGTTCTATGCGATTAACAATAACAAATCACACAGAAGTCTTTTCATCATTACAATTGTCATCCCTATTCTACGAAGCAGGGTTCTCGTCTAGCTGATTAGCATGGACTGATCGGCTAACGAAAGCCTGTCATGAACAACAGAGAATCGGAAATTGTCCACGTTAGTCTACTATGTTCAGAAGCTGATGTTCGTTTTGACCAATTAATGTAGTAATTTTTACTACTTCTGCTGCGGTTGTTCGTGCAATTGCTGAAACCACAGTTTGCTAGATCAATCGATACTTATCTGCATGAAAAATCGTTCTCCCCCTGTATTTTCCATAGAGCAACTATTGTCTCGTGGCGAGTTTTGGATCTGTTGGCCCACGGTTGGCTATGGCGTGTTATTCTCGACGTAAGTCCAACCTCTCTATGGTTGTCAATGGAGACGAAATGGCTATAAAAATATATAGGTTGCTTTGTGTACTACTGTAGTTGTAATTCATACAGACCAAAACAGACCTAGCAATTCAACTACCAGAATGAATGAACAGCGGGCAATTACAACAATAAACAACGATAAGCACAAATAAACTTTACAAATAAGTGGAAGCATATAGAACAAACATAGTACATAGAAGGACCCAATAGATAAAAAGGTAAATACTGAAAGCACGCTTGCCAGATAGAAACGATGGCGCTTTCCAGCAATTGGGTGATATGTCTGCTAGGTTAAGTAGTTGTAAGCTTCGAAGTTTGATTTCCTCGAAGCCAATTACGTTCAATTAGGTCCATTTGCGATGCACCATTTGAACACACGTAAAAGAAATACAAACAAAGAAACAAGGCAAGCTGACAGCAGCGGTAGCGGCTCAAATAATGGCCAATGTACTCATGGAAGAGGGTAGTTTATTGAAGTTTCTCGCCAACCTACGTGAAAAACATAGACATATATATGTATTATTTATATCCGTACGTATGAGGCATGGGTGAGTGATAATGATTTTGGACTTTTTTTTTAATTTCTTGTTAGTTTGTCGGTTTGACACGTTCGGAGCCGAGACAGCGACGACAGTTTTGTTGTGTTTGAATATCAACCCGGCGAGCACCATGAAACAAGTGCACGGAGCGCGTTTCAAGAGAGCTATGCAGCAGATATATTTGTCTAGAATATGTGATTCCTGTAACATACCTTTCGTGTTAATAAATACGCTTTTTTATTTGAATAAATTCCAGTTTGTCACCAAAGGCTAGCCATTAAGTTTGTCATATTGTCGCATATGTCAAGCTTTACATAGAAAGAAATGAAAATACTTTGGTTATGGCAAATTTAGCTTTCGTAGTAGCCGCTACGGCCACCTTCACCTATGACAGTTTAACCCATTATTTCCTCCATGGCATGACAGCTGCGAACTTCACTTCGCTCAAGGTGACCCACTGGCTCACTGTCAGTGAACCCTATGACTGCAGCAGCAAATGAGCGCTACGGCGGACGGAGGATTTTTTAAAAACAGCATAAATTGACACAACAACAACAACAAGAGCGAACAGCAGAAGACGACGACGACGATGACAATGGCATCAACAACGATGCTTCGTCCTCTTCATCAGTAACAAGGACAACAAAAACACTGACAGCACTGTCAGTAAAGACCACATTAAGGCGACCGTAAAATGGGCGACACGCAAGGATAGCAAGCTTAACGCAAGGAGTAGCAGCAACGGCGAAGATGATCACCAGACTGGAAAGACAGAACGCTGTGCATTTAAATGGCTTATCATTCTTAGCATAGCGAACTATTGACAAGTGACTGCGAGCTTACTTACGTCAGAAGTTGCTATTCAGCTGACCTCTATTGCAATGTGGACCAACGGCGTTTCGTTCAGTGTCGACGCCGCTGGTCCTCATTTAACGTCGAAGCATTTTCACTCGTTACTGCTGCATAATAAATACACTCTCTCAAGCATTTCTTAACGGCGGGCAGCTACAGCGGTATCAACTAATAATCGCAGCCGCCATAGACATGGAAAAGGAGATGGGTATTCATGGCGTAAAAACTTTATGGAGATGACTAGGAGAGACAAATGAAACGCGCAAAAAGCCTGATAGTGATGTGTATTTTCACCGCTTTTTTTTCAAGTTTCACCGCTCAAAGTAACGAAATTTTTGAAGTGCGTAGAAACGAAATTAGGGGCCTGCTTCAGAGTGAGAAGGTACATTACGTTAAGACAAACGGAGTCCAGAAGTTTCTCCATAGATCGATCTGTGGCATGAACGTGATGCAGGCTTAGGTTTGAATCGTGCATATGCTTTTTTTCATTCCTAGTTTTAATGAATCCATTAGAAGCAGGAGTCGTCTCCCACTAAGCATAATTCGCTGTAGGGAGTTTCACAGTCTCATTTTCACCGCCTTTGCGGAGGATAGGCTACATTGTAAAAAGAAAACTGAAAGACGTTTAAATTTAGTAGCAGTATATACCAAAGTGCTAATAAAATAATGGCAGTCGTTGTTTACGGCCTGCTTTTCTCTGTTGTCCCGTTTACTGATAATCAAATGTTCTATGTCATCTAAAATCTTGTTGGAAGGGCTTTGTAGCCATTTTATCATAAGTTTAGACCCCAAAAGGATTTTTCTCACTTGCTGCGCCGCGTTCTTCTTCAAGGTCAAAGAGTTCACAGACCAACCTGTAATAGAGGTGGTACGTGCGGTGAAATTCGACGAGAATCGCCTTAAACCAATTTTGAAACAAGATGAGCCCATGTTTCTTTTGATAGAGCAATCGCCGTAAAGGAAACAAATTTCCGGGACTGCTTCTCCAGCTTCTGAATATTGGCAAAAAGGCGCTGTCGGATATTTCCTCTTTGTGATCCAAGCTCAAAATAAAACTTTTGCTTCGTACGAAACGGTGCCAACACGAAAACGGCTTTTCCACGATGTCTATTAGCAAACGGAAGAGTGAAAAAGAAAACGCAGATAAATAAAAACACAGTCGTCAGCCTTTTCCCCAGTTTTATTATTTCTTCAGTGTAAGCTGTTTTTATTAAAGCACCACTGTACTATGAATACAGAGCTGACGATTTCATCATAAATAATAAAAGCACATGAGCAATTAAGTATTATATGCAGTTAACACCTTACTCACATACTGTACAATTGATCGACAGGCACAGCTTTTAGCCGAAGTTTCTTGGCCGTTAATCGCTTCGCATGCTTGAGAGTACCTCCCCTTTGATAAGTGAGCTGACGTCTATCGGCTAAAAGAGCGTGAGGATCATTGTTTTGAAAAAAGGTCAGCACACGAAATGGCTTGTCTCCGCTTTAACTCACGCTACGTCTCAACGCAGTCTCAACAATGGCGAGCTCTTGACTCACCATTGTTGAGACTGTCCTAAAGTTGAACGATCTTCAGCGCAGTCCAACTGTCATATGAAAGTATCGGGTATGTACCTCTATTTGTCTTTTTTGCGGTTTTTTTACTTCTTCTGTCTTCACCCCGCACACTGCCTGCAAATATGTGAGAATGCCAGCATCTCCCAAATTCCTCCAAATAATGTAATAGAATTACCTTGTAATTCCTCTTCCATTACTGTTTCCTACACAGATTATCGATAATATATGCTAATATGTGTACACTCTGTATGTGGCATTGTGTGTCTCCGCAAAACGTAACTTCGTTTGTCAACAACGGTCTACCGGTCGTTATCAGGTTTGTTTATCGTGGCGACCTCGTCGTTAGAAACGTTTCTACGATGGCGACTGGCGTAGTGTTAACTCATAACCTTTGTTACGTTACCCCGTTATGACGAATTCTCGACTACCTTATTGCAAAGGCATTGTTGGTGTGGCTGTTGCTGTTGTTACAGTTGTCGATAGCCCCGACCGAGGCTTTTCGTAGCAGTAGTGCCGGCACTCTTAACGGTACCCGTAATTCAGGCCCGCCTCATCCACAGCAATAATGCCGGATGAATGGTGACGAATACAAAGACAGCGAGCACCAATGCCCCTCAGCTATTGTTGTCATTACCACAGCGACATCGTCTAATACCGCTAAGGAAACGACCGACTGCGTCTGGCAAACTTCGCCGTTAGGGTCCTTGGCGCTGTCTTTTCGTTATTATAAATGCCAGCCGAATGCTAAACGGCGAGCCTCGAAGGGAACAGAAGCAAAGACAGTAGCGTGAGACATGGCCCAATCCATGAAATCAGTGTCCGCACCATGAACGATAAATGTGGCAGAAAACACGCGTTGACACCATTCTATGGAAGATAAAGGAAGGTGTTTTCGACTCAATGGTAAGACGATGTCAGAAACCTGTTGGTACAATCCGTGTTCTCGATGGGATCATAACTTGGGCAGCAACTAAGGTATCCTGGGTTAGGTCCCACTAAGTTCAACCGAGGCACATTTTTCGGACACTATGGGGAGATTTTGGTCCCTAGACAGACTAACAATTAAGGGATGGCCTGACAAGCCCATTTCTTCACGACGAGATGGTCGTTTAGATAACTTCGGCTACGCTAGCATTGTATTCAATTTGTCCATTTCCTTGATCTTGACTAGACTTATCTGTTCGGTTCAGCTTTGCTAAGTCATGAGTCAACCCATTTCGACGCTAAGACGACAACTACCCGACATAGATCGTCACATGCAGCCGGACAATTCTCAGTTGCCTTTACAAGACAGTCATTTAGGGCTCAGTCCTTAGCGCGTAGCTGACCAGTAAACATACGGTTATCAGCCCGTCAAACATATCGGGTGGCCAACCGTCAGTTCGGTGTCATCCACCTGACGGCAGCAACGAACCGCCGCATTATCAAGTGGGTTCCGCGTACTCCCCTACTCAACGCGACTTGGCGTTACATTGTGGGTAACAACAGCACTCGGTTATCTATCTGTATTTACAATTCCGCGCCGAGAGCACGACAGCGATCGTTATTTGCGGATCGCTGTTGGTAGCTTACTTCAACCAGCTGCTATAATAACCGCAGCGACAAGCACTGAACTGCTTCGCGTTGGATACAAAAAAAGTATGACAGACAAACCACTAAGTTGACCAGGTGACTGATGAACAAATTCTTAGATGCTCAAACCATTTGTGCTGCGGTCGGTTACTGGTGAGTGATCACTGTTTGGCAATCAGAGCAGCAGTGATGAGCTAGATCGGCATAGCACTGTGCATGTGGGTTTCTTACACTGATTCCGTTGGTATGACCACAGCAATGACGACGGGGTATGCGCTGCATGGTGCCCAAGTGATGACGCAAGTTTTGCCCAAGCTGTTGCGTTTTCAAGTCGGTTCTACAGAGGCCAGTCATTTTAACCAGGCAGCAAAAGTATGTATGGAATGGGACAGAAAGATCAAACGCCGGACGATTACTCAACAGCAAACCATCCAGAAAGCGACGAAAAACAGAAACTTTGCGAGCAATGTAGACCGCGTCTGCTAATTCATCGGAGCGTTGGGAATAATAGAATCAGCAAATGCCGACGGCTCTGAGAACTGCGGATGTTGTTGCCGTGTCTTCCTCAATGTTTTGCAGCAAAATACATCAAAAATAGTGCACACGCGCTCCGCACGAATTAGCAAACTTTGTCTTAGTGGGTGCCTCAGCCCAAAGCAAAGAAACGGCCGCAGCCTTCTGCCCAAGCGGCTAATTAATAAAGAGGAGCACCCCGTTTGGACCGAAATTCGAAGTAGACGAAGTGGACTGATGCAAACGAAGATAACAGTCTGCACTATTGAAAATGACCGGCAAAAAGTGCAGCAACAGCAATAACGCTTACAAGAAGCCAAACAAGAGCTAACCGAGCTGAAAACTCCGTTCGTGTCGTCATCGTGGTCAGCGTTTCTTTTTTAGTCGTGCTGTCTCCCCTCCGTGTCTCTGTGGTAACCGGGCAGTCCTCTGCACCAGTACTTGGCTCTCAAACGATTACATTCGCTAATATACTCAAGGGATGTCCGGTTTGCCTTCAGTTGTAGACGGTTATAGTCAGCTCCGAGCGATAACCGTATTTCGCTCTCTGGCTCATTGCTTGCGTTGCCTTCGGTTGTTACGCAAGGGAAACGAGTGAAAAAAAGATCAGCAAGCAAATGGTTACAACTGTTAGCCTTATAGTTATTATAGGCACCGTTGCTGACAGACTACGTCGGGACGTGTTACGCAATAAGCAACCGCCCAACGACCAACACATTTTGGTACAACGAAGGCAGTGGTGACACCCCAGTTTATTACTGTCAACAGAAAAACACCAACCAAATTTGTCGGCACGTAATGCTAAGGCTTTGCTAACAAGGCGACAATAACATCAAATGTGTCGGAGGAAATAAGAGGGAAAATGGACAGGAAAATCAAACGGACTAAACAAAAGCTATCAGGCCTCGTAGAATGGAGATGGTAAACCAAACACGGAAATGCAAACGATTTCGGGTGCGGTGTTTACTTAAGGTATAAACGACGACTATATACTAAAAAACTGAAAAATGTTGACAAGGACATGGTGGACTGTACGTGATGAAACATGATAGTCGTCCTATGTAGTAATTTGGCGGCATTAGCGTAAGCAGCGGAATGGCAAAGTTATTTCAAATAAACTGAAAAACGAACGAAAACACACGGAAGTGAAGAATAAGGACAACGCACGAATTTAGTTCGAACTAGATTCGTATATCGTCGAAGTATTGGATTTTTTGCCTAAAATTAGTTCCTCATATCGCCTCCTCGAACAGCTTATGAAAGCGCGTAGAGGGTTCACATTTTAGAGGGGAACTTGCCTATGGAACATGAACGCGGGTGAATAAGATAAGCTGTGCGATTTTTTTTTTCCAGGAAACAACGGCACTTTTGCAATTTCCGAGATTGACGCTTCAGAGCCACTATTTAGGGGCAGCATTTTTGAGTGCAGATTTATGTCCACTTTCCCCCTACCTATGCGCCGGTAACAAATTGTAAAAAATAAGCTATTTGATCTCGCCATGTAAATGTATTTCAATACTAAGCACAAAAGAAATCCATCAACAAATATTTTCTGCGATCTGCCGTTTACAGCGGTAGTGATAAAGAAAGGCTATACTACGTTTTATTTTTTATTGGAATCAATACCAATTTTAGAGCCGACTATTTTTAAATAACTAATTAACATGTTACACGGTGCTCTCCGTAGGGAACGATTTGGACTATAGTAACTCTTTTTTTTTTTTTTTTGAGAATCCGTTTCACTTTTGAGCGATCCATTGATTCTAATAAACTCCCAAACATCTTCTGAATCCCGAACGAAGTAGTAATCATTTTCAGGTCGACTTACGACTATTAAAAGTTGGGTCTCATCATGCTAATGTGTTGTCAGTGATCAACGTATACTGGTCAAGGCTGGCGTTTCCGTAAAAGCGCAAATATATTTTGACCACTCGGTAGGAAAAAACATATTGGAAATTGCTGTTGCCTCATCTAATTGGGACACTGAACCGGATGACATAGAAGAGTTTAAGTCTTGAAACAAATATTGGTCGAATCCCGCATGTATTTTAGGCCAAGTTGGATGCTTCTCAAATTGATTCCATCTATCACAAGCATCTAAGTCAATAAATACTATTTTTCTCTACATTTTTAACGGCGCATATATTCCCCATAAACGCAGTCAATATTAGCATGCGCTTTCATATGTATCATAAGCATCACACAATCTCTTTCTTCTAACAAAAGATCAAAACGAATTATTTCTTAAATGAAGTTTTGAGTGTTATCCTAGCTAAAATAATAGAGAGGTATTTTTTTTTGAGTAGTTTTTTTAGGTAGTAGATCCTTGAGGTTGTTATGCAACTTGCACACAAACGTGTGCACTACGCAGTCGACAACACTAGGCCACTGCTTTCCTTATTACTTTCACCGCGCGCACAGGCTATCATGTATTGCCTGTAACTTTAAGGCTCAAACCACCTGTTACCAACTAGCCCCGTCCCAAATCTTTTAATGCGATCGTGTATATAGAGTGTATAGCTAACGACATTGTACCTCGTCGATTACGGAAGACTGCAATTCTGTGACAACATGAAATTAAATTTACAACTTCAAAAGTTTTTATTTTTGATAGGGTATTTAAGAAATAGTTTCAAAAAGCTTTTACGGCTGAAGACTACTTAGTCACACAGATGCTAGGTGGTTCCCATGATCGATGAAAAATGGCTAGAGCCGTACCTTATGAAATATATTCGTGTATCGTATGCGGGAGCCGTTACAAGCCCCAAAACAAATATCAACTTCGTTTTTTTTTTCGTTCTGTCGTAATTTGTTATCCGTTAAGCGTACAGTGGACAGCAGATTGTAACATCAGAAACATAGTAATATAAATAGGAGACGATTTCTAACTAATAAAAGAGACTCAGACTTGAATTCGACCCTTCGGCTCATCTGTAGTTATTTTCCTTTCAACTCGCTGCTAACCGACTCTAGTCATTACCTCAATAGGTGTTAGTTTTGCTTTTACTCTCCGTCTAAAACAAATTTGCCTTGTTTTTTTTTAGTGAAGGGTTTATGCGATAGTTTGTAATAGTACCTTTAATAAATGCCGTATGCTTCGAGATATGGCCAAACACATTCTAGTTAAACGTCAGGACATAACACAATGTGTCTAACTCTTTTCTGTCACCATTTCGTTTGCAAATGAATTCCCGTGTACGCTGATTTCTATCTTACTATTACTTACATTTATATCAAATTTACTTTTTCTCAATAAAACTTTTATGTTCCGCTGTACATAACTTATTCGTTTTACTTTATTACAATGTTCTAATTTTTATAAGAGCTTTGACAAACCATATGATGTATGTAGGTTATATTATACAAATTATAGCAGTCCCCTTAGTAAGCAAGTTTTGGCCTATTACCAATTTGGCATGACAGCTTTGCGACAATTAGACGTTTCGGAGAAGCGCCTATAAACTTGGCCCGATTCACAGACGTTACTTGGAACGCACCAATCTGCCTCAGCTCCTCACCCTTCAAACTGCTCAAGCTCAATCAACACGCACCTCAGCTACGCAGCAAGCATATGAGAAACGCATTGGAAAATAGCGCGACATGAACGTATGCAGATACGTACCATACGATGGCATGCAGGAATAAACCTTTTATGGAACAACAACGCATTTTCTTTTAGGTTCTCTGTCGCGTCACTCCGCCTATGTGAGGTCGCGTCAAGAGTTCTTTCTGTAGCGTCAAACAAACGGTAGCTACTGCTGCTATTCAATGTTTACCAGCTGCCCGATAAAAAATCCAGTGTAGTCCGTTGTAACTGCTGCAATTTTCAAAACAGTAGCCCTCCGTAACTCTCTGTTATATGGCGGCAGCAGGCGCGAGAACAACATCGGTAACAAAGCGAAAAGACGGCGCCGTAAAACGGAGTCATTGACTCCTCTCGACCGGTATAATTCACCAACGGATACTTTTCTTAGAGCAGCTCGCAGCAACAGCCAGATCTGACTTTAGCCGTTCTCGGCTCCTCCGGTGAAGACCAAGAGGACATAAGAGCTCAACTGTAGTAACTTGTAGCAATAATCACGCGAAATACTGTAACTCAACTCAATGCAAATATTATTAGAATATTCTGTCGAAGTAAACTTACCGTCACGCTTTAAACTCCAACCGTTGACTATATGCTTCGGATCTATCCACTCGGAAAATCGCACTGAATGCTCTTTATATCCTGTCAAGTTGCGCGCAACATTTTATCCAACGAATGGCTAATCCACGAAGGGAGCAGAGTACTCCCTTCTACTAACGAGCACTTCAGTAACCACACGTACATACAGACATACACCAATTATACTTGGTAACTACTAGGCACGAAACTCGTTTATACGAACGAAGCTATCTATATAGGCAAACACAAGGCAATACGACCACGAAAATCACTAATCAATGCTGCCATTGGCCCGGAGGAGGACTTGCTATACGGGGAGAAGTATCCTTCGGCACCACGGATGCTGCCTGTCTCTGTGGACTGTATTGTGCTAGCCGCTCGGCTAAAACTTCACTTGTGACAGGCCAGACCCGTTGGCGGCTGCGGAAGGAACTTGCGGGATGAAATATTTACAAGATGGCGCCCCCAGCGGTTGTGCCACTGAGGGCTAAAGCAATGACGCCTTCAGAACGAAGACCATTGAAGGGAGAGGGTAGTCGAAGTGATGCCGTATAGACAACAACTAAGACAGCTGGCGCTTCGAAACCGGGAGTTCACTTGGCGCCATTTGGTCGTCTGAAGCAGACGACAAGGACTCGGGCAGTGGCAGAAAATTTAAACGAGTGGAAGGAAGGAGGTGTTGCAGTATTGTTTAGCGTGCGAAGTCATTGAATTTTTGCAGCTGTTGAAACGCTTGTTGATGAGGATGACGGCTAATTGAACAATGCTACCAATCAGACGCCCGAATGATTATTAACACAATTTAGATTTTTTCAGTTCTTCCACCTATTAAGTAACACAAGGCAGGTTGTACTCGTGGTACGGACTTTTTCTTAAGCTGTATGTTTTACTCTGTCAATGTTCTAAACCCTTACAGATAAGTACACACTCTTTCAGTTCCGAGCTACCTAAATATAAACATTATTAAAAATCATTCTTGAATCTCTTTTTGTTAGGGCTGTCTATTTGTAACGCCAGCATACTAGAGATACTCACTAAGTTGATGAGCAAAGTTGAAACATATTTATTAACAAAAACTGCTACCAAAAAGCCGACATAAGCGTGTAATGTGTGGTCACAATACCTTTGTGTCGTCTATCCAGGAGGAGGCCAAAGGTGAATTTACAGCAATTTAGATAGAAATATCGGTCTCTCTACTAACTCCAGTAGTTCCACAAGAAATTGTATTTGAAAGAAAAGCTTAAGATTATAGGCAAATTCAACAAGTTAGTAAATTAAATAATTGCGGTCCAAATCTGTACCCAAATAATGAAAAAATTAGATGAAGTGCCTCCAGTTCAATGCGACCGCCGTTGTGGCCCTCGCATATTCTTTGTACTCAGACGTTCAAAAACTATACCGAGAAGCTTGTCACAATAATAGTAATGTTCACACATTTTTTGATGTTAAAAACAACTTAGCCTCGAGATTTCGAACGTCTACTATTACGGACAACATCTCGTAATCACATTTGAAGTTTCTGAAGTGATGACTAATGGTTTAAGTAGTAGACGTGAAACACGAAAAAGCATATTGGCATCTGCGAAATAGATCGCCCGCCGCGTCCTTGTGAGAATAGACGAAGCAATGCATCCATTTAACCCGGCACATGTGTGTTGACTATTCAAAGACATAATCGCTACGGACGAATGTCAATAGAGCCGCAGTTCACTTATATTCAATTCTATTGAAAAAGCAATATTAATCTTATGCTGTGCATTTACAGGCCCAATGCTACGGGCCAGGAACTTCGCAGGTGAGATGCTTGTGCATAAAAACATATAGTCGTCAGTGTTTTCAGTCAACTGAGAGGTATCAGCAGGGTAGAAAAAACCGAGCTAAAAAGTAGAAATAAATGCGTTCTATACCACGGAGCGCGTTCTATGAAGTGTTCGATTGTAGTGAAGTGTCAATCGGGTGTAGTTGGACAGCTCTTGCGCCCATAAGGAGGCTACCGATCGTGCTGGCATTAATTGTTTGAGAGCAAACTTTTTTTAAGTGTCAGTTAGATTGTCATCAAATACCCCACAAAGAGCGCGAAATGGGTTCAGTTGACGCGGTCAACTCCCTGGTCGCCCAAATTCTACGACGGGATACTCTTGAGGAAGCGTTCAATGCATTTATTGTGCATAAGGTAAAATTATATTATCGAATGGGTGGTTGCATGCGTGTGAGTTGTATAGACCAGTGACAATGCAGTGTTGGAATACAATACAATACAAACACGGCTTCAATTTCAGCCTATAAAGTTTATGAATAATTCTAACGTTCTTTGGATGTTGCATATTCTTACTAATGTGCGCAATTTTTGGATATTATACCAATTCCTAGAACAATGATTATTCGTAGAAAAACATAATTGCAACAATGCATAGAGAATTTCGACATGCATGCTTTCCAACAAGCCAGTACATATAAGTTCTGTCTGAGCAGAAGGTGGGTATTTTAGTGAAACTTCTTTACAAACAAATTTGAACAATTTTAAATCAGTAATTGCACACGAGAAAAAAATTAGCTTGGGTAGAAAGATATAGGCCAACTGAAATTGGCAGACTTGTTTTCATTGAATGTGCCTATTTTTGCTAATAATTATCTCCTACGGGTAAAATTCTAGTGTATTTATGCCAGCAATCGTTGCTTATTTATTTGTACACAGTTCGTTTTAATTTAAAATTGACTTATGTCCAGTCGTGAATAGACTCATGAAGACGAGGCAGCAATTGAACACGTTAATGGTTAATCCCCGGTTTTTCCTTTAATTTTTCTTTCGACACATCGGTGGTAGTCTAATTATTGGGTAATCGAAAAAGTGCTGACTTTTTTTTTTAGTTGCATGACTTTACAGATACTGCACCATCGTGATGCTGGCATTAGTGTCACTAGCAAATAGGCAAGTTTTTGAGATTGCCTTCATTGAGACTCAGCTCCTGTTCCTACAATTTCTGTAAAAATTCGCCTTACTTCACAGTTTTATTACTATCAAGTCACAAAGGCTGCCCAGGATTATAAAAAATTGTGTTTATAATCAAAGCGCGTTATCGTTAGAGGCAGTTAAAAAATGGCTTTGTAATTGGAAATTTCAAAGATGCTGTTTGTAGCGGTCGACCAATTACAGTTGCAAAAGTTGAATAAGACTGACACGTTGGCAACCATGAAATTGCCAACAAAGTAAACATTTACTACCAAACAGTTTAAGAAATGTGAATATAAGATAAAGCGCAATGTTTACACATCAGACGAATAGATGTAAAGAAATTCTGCTCAATCAAAATTTTTATCTGTCAAAAAGAGGAATGAGACGAAATCAGGTCGTTTCTAATGTGGTGTATCACGGGCGACGAAAAGTGGATTACATATTGCTATGATGTGCGAAGCGAATCATTGTCCCACAATCAGTGGCAAAACCCAGGTCGACGTCAGACAAGGTAATGTTATATGTTTGGAAAGAAATCATGCATTATGAACAACTGTTGCCTGGTAAAACAATAGATTCGGACCTCTATTATCAACAACTAAATAAATTCTAACAAGCTATTAGAAAAGATCGACTGGAGCTAGTAAAAAGGAGAGGTGTCATCTTCCATCAGGACAATGCCAAACCACATATACCCTAGTTACCCGGCAAGAATTAAGCGAACCTAGATGTGGGATTTAATGCATCTGCCGTACAGCCCGAATTCTGCATTATCTGATTCAGTCTTTGCGGGACTCCCTTAATGGTATTCATTCCATTTTCGTTCAGGAACCACATAAGTTTTACAATGATAGAATTATGGTGTTACCAGCAAAATGGCAGAAGGTCATCGATTCAAATGGCACATACATAGTTAAGTAAAATTATTTTAAAATGTAAATAATATTTACTTTTAATTTGGCTTAAACCGTTAATACTTTTACAACTATTGAATAGGTTCAGTGATGGGGTCACCACTGTGAAAAATAGTGAAGAACGGATAGAACAGATAGTACATAAATGTGCATAAAGAAAATTCCGATATTTTTATAGCAATCATAACTAGTTTTCGTTATTGGTATCTTCTTCCAAAACGATCGCAAAATCTTATATCTATATGATATTAGATGTCACATTTTTGAAATAGTCAAATTTGTAGTGATAAAACGTTAGAGAGCTTGGTATGGGCTATAAGCAGTTTGTTATTTTGGTGCGTACTTTAAGTCAGACAGTAATGAAAGCATAGGGCTTGGGCATCGGCAGTTTCGCGACTATGCAGCTTATATAAAAAAAAAACAGCGTGTAGGAGGGTAGCACAGAATATAACTGATAATTATATATATATGCGTTTTATGCGCATTCTACGTGTAGATGATGCATGTTGAGTGGATATAGCCGCGTTTCGTTAATAAGAAATGGAATTCTAAGTTCTAAAAGTGCTAAAAAACCTTTTTTTATTTGTATTTGATGTAGGAGCCTCTAGATGGACCAAAGGGAGGCTTTAACTCTGGACTCGTCGAAGAGCTGTCGGTTGTTCTTTCCAACCCCACAGATACCTCGGACGCGGCACTCCGAACTTTCGTCTCCTTGGCTACGCAACTGCGCAGCCACAAACAGCTTGCCAAGTTATTAACCATCCTTGAGCAAACAGCAAATGAAGGTGCGAAGTGGGTTATAATATACAAATAACAAGAATTAACTGATTTGTGTTTGTATTGGATTCGTCAAATTCATTACCTCGTTACAACCTTCATTACCCCATTTACAAACCTCTTAAACACCTTCGAAATATCTACATGCGTTCCTTAAGGAGAATAGATTAAAAAACAGGTTATGTATGCTTACCCTTAAAGGGACCATACGCTGATTATTATTTATCAAGCTAAAAAGGCTAACTGCTAATTTTGCGTCTCGCAATTATTTTTGTTTTCATTGGTTATAGGGAAAGTTTACCCTCGTCAGGTGTGTGAAGCTGTCATGGGAGGACTTGATTTCCAGCATGCCGAGTTTTGGGTGCAAGCCCTTGGCCTAGTAGAGAGACTCCTACCAAAACTCGACTATAAAGGTTGCAGGGACGTGCTCAAGTTGATTTTTGAAAAGGTATTAATTTCTTTAGATTTTAAATGCCTTGAACAAAGATTTTACGTAATCGGCATACTCAGAAGCAGTATGAACTCACCTGTTTATTGGAGATTATTCAGTACTGCTGCGAGCAGCACCCAGAACTAGTTCCAAGGATACAGAGTACATTGGAATCTATTGCTGTGTGTGACTGTGTAACAGTGACACGCTTCGCAGCCTTTTAATTAATGATTTCCCATAGCCACGCCAGTTTTTACCCCTGTTAATTGATGTTGCTGTAACACATGTAACATACTTTTCTTATTATTTCGACTGTAGACACAACGGATCCCGTCAACAGTCAATTTGTCCTGTATGCGACAGCTACAAGTGCTGGAGTCCGTCGCCGAGTTGCTTCTAGATAGAGACCAAGCGCTTTGTCCGTCATACCTGGTTCTCGATGATGTGCAAAAAAGACTCGTCAACAAGGTATGATGATGACCTGTCGCCATACTGTTCTTCAAAAAGTTATTTTAGAGCAAATCAACGGTACTTCTTTGTTACCATTTTGTATTAAGTTCTAGGCATACAACATAATAAAACTGAATTTCGAATCTCATTAATGATAAAATACCATTAATGAGATTCGAAATCAAAGAAAACTGGCATCTAATTTATTTGTTTCGATTGTCTTTCTATAGGATTGGCCACACTGGAAGATCGCGAGGCTCGTATCGTCCTTTGTTGATAGTTTTCGGCCAGTGGCACAGCTTGTCACTATAGTTGGAAGGTATGTAAACACAAAAGTTCAAAATGCTTGAATAGAATTTTTTAATGGGCACTAGGAAGCAAAAGGTGCAGCTTGCTTTTATGAAAATATTATGGTACCGTTTTTCTGATGTGCGTAGATTTTTTCATCGTCTAATATAACTTGTCAGTATTTTTGTACTTTAATACATTCTGTCCAGATCGCGTTTAGTCCCAGTCGTGGGGCATTCCGCTGCAAGCGGCTACTCCTGGCAAATTGACCGCGTATATGCGAGATTCAGCCTCAAGGTATTTTTTTCTGTAGAGTCAACATTCTTACTAATAAACTTAGTACAAATTAAGGGCTACAATTTATTTCAAGTGAACTCATCTATTCGTATTTATTGTTCTATTTGAGAATTAGGTTTGATAATTTTGTATTTTTGCCGCTTGTTTTTTACGTCAGAAAACAAGTAATAATTACTAGATCCTGATCCAGCGTTTGTCAAGTATAATTCAATTTCACATGAGAAATACTTAAAATTTCTTTCCCTCGTTTGTGCGTTACCGTTAAATTTTTTTCTTAATAATTCAAATTGCAGAGTTAAGGTTGACATTAAAGCTAGAGTTCTCATCTGTTAAACAACCTCTGAAGCACTGACTTATGATAAATAAAATTATTATAAAATATTTGGTGCAAAATCGTCGCCTAAAATAATTATTCAGTTTTTAAAGCTCATGGCTACAAATGACTACTTATCGTTGAAGTCAAAAGTTGGGCACATGAGGGATATCAATACTGGTGAAGGAAGATGACTTCAATCTTTCGTCGTGTCGTTTAAACAGGGCCAGTTGCCCTACAGTCCAGAGGCAACTCGCAGCCAAACAAACTTGCTGCGGTACGTTTTAGCCCAGCCATATTCTCGTGAAATGGTCTGTGCAATGCTTGGGCTAAACAAGCAGCAAAAACAGAGGTGCATTGTTTTGGAGAAGCAGCTCATCGAGCTAATTGTAACGGCAATGCGGCGGTGAGTTCAATTTGAAAGTTATTGTCTTTTTTTTTATTGTGATCTAAGCGTGTACCGCACAAAAAGCCATAAATTTATAGTAGTGCTTGTGTTTTTTCCTGTGTAGTTATCAAGATACAAGATACAAATACAAATTGTTTCAATCAATTCTTTGATTTTTTCAGTGTACCCTTATAACATTTGTTCTTTTCGCTATTTCTCAGGTCCGAGGTAGAGCCACTCAACTCTGAGTCTCTATGCCAGTTTTGGCAGAATATCAGCTCGCAGCTAATCTACTTTGTCTTGTTCCAATACATCTCTTTCCCAGATCTGGTTAGCAACTTTGAGATTCTTTTACATTTCGATGTAGAATAAACCTTGTTTGAAAGAAACACAGCTGTTCGTTGTAACGAATCGCATGTGTATTACAGTCATTAAAGATGTTACTCTGTTATCTTCAATTCCATAAATTGTTTTGTCACTTATGTTTTTGGAATTTAGGTAATCGGTCTTCATACACAATTGGCTGCCTCCCCACTTCGTAAGGGGCGAGATCAGTTGATGTGGGTACTTCTGCAGTTTATTTCGGGATCAATCCAAAAAAATTCGCTCAACGATTTTCTGCCCGTTTTACGTCTCTACGACTTACTCTATCCGGAGTCTGAACCCCTACCGTTTCCTGATGTCACCGACCCCAGTTGCACGCACAAGCTTGCGGTGACATGCATATGGGTACATCTTATGAAAAAGGTAACAAAACTTCGATGGTGGATTGTCAAACGTGTTATTTTGTTGATGACTGCTTATGCCGCCATTAAGTAAGTAGATTATATTGTCGATTAGAAGGTATCAATTACGATTTGACTAGCCAAAGGTTCACAACAAATGTGAAATTGGTTTAAGAATAAGCCAACATAGGATAACGAACACCTGAACCAACGGATCAAGAGTTAAGTCATTTTGTTATAATGGCCACGTAGCTCTTGTTTTTCGCGCGCACTTTATCTATAGGTATCAATATTTGGCGCTCTGATTGATTGATTAGTTTATAGCTTAGCAATCGAATGTGGATTAACGTCATCATATATTTCTTTAACGAATCTATTTAGGCTCAAGGGGAGCGCGGGATGCAACGTCCAGTTCCACAGGCGCTTTCAGTTCACCTTGAAACACTTCAACAGGCCTTGTCACAACATCAAACATCCGATTATTGGACGTCTCTTCTATGTAACGCTTACTCCACAAATGTCGAGTGTTTTTCTCGGCCCATGGGAGTTCTAGTAGAAGCGATTCAGGGTGAGCTCATGGCCGTCGAGGTTTGGTATAATAACTACTTATTACAACACTTACTGAGTGACCTTTTTTGTTTCATTTGTTGGTGAGATATAATTGAATTTTCAGGCTATTTGAGTGTCTTCCTTTAGGTAGAATAAGAAGTTACATTTTATTTGACACGGCAGCAAAGAACTCACCGTTTTTTCAGGCGTCAATTTTTATACAGAATGTGTTATCATGCAAATGTGTTGTGCACATAAGTAACTTGACAAATAGATCGTATTTGTAACACCTCTTGCTTGTGTCATACAGGCAGTTCTGGGGGACATGCTACGGCTACGCAGCCCCTTTCAATGGGCATGTTGGATTCGTTGACCGTTCACACGAAAATGTCACTAATTCACAATATTGTTACTCATTTTATGAAGGTCCGTATTTCTACATATTTATGAAACGTACACCCCAAACGTCTAACTAGCATATAGTGTTATCACTATGACTTTATCAACTATATATATATATATATTATATGGAATGCTTAATCATCAGCATCTTACTATATTTACACGATATGATATATAACGATACATATGATGCTTCCCTAATATGAAATTCTAGGTTGCACCCACACCGGCATCGAAACAGCTTAGTCAAAATCAACAAAATCAGCCGCAGCAGATTCTTTCGCCAGCTCTCGTTGAGACCTACTCTAGACTATTGGTTAATATCTACTGCATGACTTTAATGTGCTCGTTTCGAGACCTACTAGTTAATATAAATAACTAGTTTGCAATAATAAAATTTGTTCACTAGCTTTTTTGATCTTTTTCATCCCTTTCTTTAATTATTTATACCAAAATGTCGCATATTTATAACGGATCTTACCTTATGGTACACTTACCGATTCCAGAGTCTCTGTTTGTATAGTCGATTCATTTACGATTTTTTTCTGGAATAGAATAGAAGCTCGAAGAGCAACAGCTCGACAATCACGGCTGGGAGAACCAGTATGCGATGGCCTCACAGAGATATCTATGTAAATAGCACTTGCTCATTAACGCCCATTTTTGCATATGGCTTATTGACTTCTTCAGGTGTACAACGAGATCGAGTCTCTTGGCATTAAGGGATTCATGTCACATGTTCTGCCTCACGCATTTCGGCAGCAAGCCTGGGCGATACTTCACACACTTCTTGAGATGTTTTCGTATCGTCTACATCACATTCAGCCGCACTACAGGTTTGAAATGCGTGGAAAAATGATACCGTTTATGTAATACCTTCGTTGGTTTTATCTTTACTTTTTTTTAATTATTAAGGACGCCCACATAAAAAAATCATGTAAATCTGCTTTATTAGGTGGTGAATCAACGCAGTACGATATATGATGTGTCACCAGTTCACTGAGTAGAGCCTGTGATTAAACGCATTTTCAAGCACATAGCGACTAGTGTTATAAATATTACATCAGTAGTACTTTAAAATACGTGTGACTAAACGAAATATATAACTGCACTCGATATGAGAGGTAGCTTGGGTGCTTAACCATTGCCTTGAAAAGCCGCGAATCACTGGTACTAGCTCCGTTAATGACATTAACTACTACTACATAATATTAAAAAATCAGTCAAATCGTGATTATTCATAAGACACAACTTAACAATTTTGGTCATCTCATTCTTTGTATTTCTATGTAGGATTCAGTTGCTATCTCACTTACATATGCTGGCCGCAGTTCCCCAATCAAACCAGACACAGTTGCACGTTTGTATGGAGTCTACCGCATTGCGCCTTATTACCGGACTAGGCAGTGGAGAGGTAGTGTAATATAAATATTCACACGATTTTTCAAACGCGCGCATAACCTCGTTGCGTCACGTCGTGAACGACTAACGCTTTGGCTGCAAAAAAATCAGCGATGGGCGCTAATTCAAGGTCCGCTAACGATTTGAAAGGCGTAATTAATTAAAGAAATATTTTTGTGTATCATTTGTTCAAATATTATCATAGAGCGGTGATTCCTTATTGTGCAGCCATTTTTGTTTTTACTTTTGTTGATTTTATTCCTCTTACATTTGTCATCTGCTTTTCAATGTATGACTATCTGAACAGGTACAGCCACAACTATCCAGATTTCAGGCTGAGCCGAAGTCATTGCTTTCGTTGGACTCGGAAGAGCTCAACAAGGTTTGTACGTAATTTTCATGATGCAATAGGCGTGAAAAATAAAGAAATGAGGCAGAAATTTGATTTGCCATATCTTAAGATTTATCGGTATTAAACGTCCCTGTTGTATGTTAACACCTTTCCGGCATGACTGTAGATTAAATTAACAAATAATTGTGTATGTGACAGGTGAATGGATTATTACGGATGCAATTAGTTAATACTGTGGAGTCGAATGGGCTCCCATTGGGATACATGGATTTTGAACGGGGTATTATCGTTTCGAAGTTTCAGTTAGTAAAATGTTCCGATTCAATTTTGTTATTGCAGCTCGTTGACACGAGTATGATTTATTACATTTTCGTGTTTGTATTTTCAGGCTCTGATATTGTCGCTAGCCCGGGCAATCCACGTAACTGGGTCAGAAAGTCTCTCAACCGTATGGTGCAAGGTATAAAGACCCGAGCAAATTAAAACGTCAAAAGAGTGACATCAAATCAACTCTCAAATAGAATTGACAACTGGGACCTGTAACCTTTAAGAATTTAAATCTTCGCTTACTTACAATATCCACCTTAACGTACTAAAACCCCGACACGAATTTGCAAGAACGCTAATTATTGGCAGGGATTATGTTCTTCTTTCATTTTAGGATCTTCTACAAGCCGCACTGACAAATACTCCTCATAGCTGGAGCAGTTTAACCCTTGATTGCTTCCCTAGTTCGCTTGCGGAATTCCTCCGGGTCAACCAATCGCAGCGTGAAAATAAGGTATCCTAATAAATCTACTCATCGATTACATCTCTCTAGTTTAAACACCAGCATTCTAAACAAACAAGTATACTGCGCAGGAAATAACGCATTATTATTTGCACTTTATATACATCGTGCCAAAATGATTACTCTTATATAAATCCTAATATCAGATTTGATATGGCTTTAAAGCGCCATTTCGACATGTGCTAGACGGAAACTACCTTTTTGTTCAGCTTCGGCCCACTTCGCTTATTGTGAAGTTCACCGTTGTGCTACTTCCTAGCGCTTTTTTGTTTTTTTCCACTCTACATCGCTTCATTGTTTCACAATGCTATAGGCCCAATTAAAACGGTCAGTTGAGGAGGAATATCGCAAATGGAAAACGATGTCTAACGAGAACGACATCGTTGCGCACTTCTCACAATCACCCAGTACCAGCGGGCAAGCTGGTGGAGGTGGGACTAATCCACATCTATTCGTATGTCTCCTATGGAAGATGCTTCTCGAGAATGATCGAATCCCTCCGTTAGCGTACAAGATTCTTGATCGTCTCGGAGCAAGAGCACTGTCTCTGCACGTTCGGACGTTCGCTGATTTTCTTGTTTATGAGGTTTGTATTAGGGTGCTTTGATTTTTGTGCACATATCAAAGCCAGGTGGTATCGAGGGCTATCTTTACCTCGCCAAAGTAAGTAACATGAGATCTAATCAATTAATTGAAGGACTAGTTTAGTTTTTAATAAATTTGACTATTTTAAAATCTAGATTGCTCGCAACAAAAATCTAATGATTTGTAGTCTTTAGCATCGTTTAGGTTATTTAATTCCACTAAATCAACCGATTATACAACTTTCACGTATTCGGGTCGCCAAGCATGTACAGTAACGAGATCGTTAATTTGATGTAGGTTAATAAACAGTTAACAGTTAAAGTTTGGTGTTGGTACTAAGGCAAATCAATTTTTTACCGTACCGTATAATTTTTTTTCTTACTATTCGGCAGTACTTTCTGTCTAACCAAGCCCCGGAATCACCTGTTCTTTGATCTAGAACCAAGGACTTGCCCCATCCAAAAAGATTGCGCTGATGTGGGTCTTCCTGAACATATTTGGGATTTATCCAACAGATTTATGAAGCGATATAGGCATCGTACAAGCAGCGATTATTGCAATTATTAGTTTGTTTCCTTTGTAGGGATAATACCTTCTATTTTATAATTTTTCCTTTCGATTTCAAATTGTAGGTATCCACGTGTGGTCAGGACCAGATGCTCCTAAATAAAAGTATCGATGCGGTGAGCGACTTGATCTGGAAGTGTTACGTCATTCCTCTTGACAGATTAATTCTCACGCTTGCACTGCGACCCTTCGAGGGTAACGAGCAGGTACATCTTTATTTCACCAAACAGTTTGTGCATGCGCTCTATTTGTTTTTGGTTAAAATTTCTATGGTAGTTTAAAACTCTGCTATCTTCAAGTGTGGATCGTAATGGGCCGTTTTATTGCTCGTATTAACTTAGGCACGTATGTTTCTGTATTATTATTTGTCTCATCTAATAGCAGGTGGGCTTCTTCATTATTCAACGACTTCTCATTAGTAACGGCGAGTTCAAGTCGCGCGTCTACGATTTCGTCAAAGTGAGTTGTTGTAACCGCTGTGAGGCGCAGTTTTGTGCGAGTTCTTATTCTGTTTCAGATAAACCTAACCCCTGGGAATCGAGTTCTGCAGATCATGAACACTAAATTTACCACGAGTGGTCAATTTCACCATCAAATTTTTCAAGCTCATGTATTTGAATGCTCCCACCTCGCGAGCCAATTTTACACTACTAAAAATCACCTTTCAGTTATAAAAGCAATAACTTCTTTTGAGTCAGTCATTTTGACCAGGCACGGTTGATACAGGTACACAGAAAAAGCGTCGGTAAGGTTAGTGTTCGTAAATTATCTTACTGAACAAACGGTTTCATACAAATCAATTAACAGTGACAGCTGCTACCGGATCTAGTTGTATTGTTGTATATTCATTGGTTGTGTCACGTACGTGTATATACTGACATTTGCGTCGTCTACAGGAAAATTCGCCTGAGCATTGGACGCAGTCTGACTGGCACGAACGTCATCAACAGTTCCAGCGAAAGTACCCTGAGAAATTTTTCTGGGAAAATCTGCCTGACTCGAATCAACCCCACCACTATTTACCCGTGTACTTCGGTAATATCTGTCTGCGATTCTTGCCGGTAAGTGTAGACTGAACTAGCTACCTATGAGTACAATTAATCATAACCTTCCTTCATTATCGGTCCAAAATGTCTATTCTATGCGCGTAATGTGTAAGGATGTTGCAATAGAAATAAGACACATATTACACAAAGACAGGAATTGTTTTTTTGGAATAGTATTGCCGCAGAAAGCTTCTTGAATTCAAAACCTCAAAACACCCAAACCTCCATGACTTGGTAATGCATTAATCAAAAAGCATTTTTTGCTGTGCAAAATAATCGGCGGCGCTCATTAGTCAAATAGCTATAGTACAAGCAGACTTTCTAAAGTGCATTTAATGCACTAAACAGCTATTTTCATTATAAGATATAACGCTCTATATATGAGTGTTTGAAAATCCGTCAGAAGTATAACTATATGAAATGTCGTGTTGAGGTTCTATATAGTGCGAGTTAACTAAATATTATTACTTGCTTATTGCGTGACTCTTTTTTGAATAGGTAATGGATATTGTTATTCACCGTCTGATCGAGCTCCCGGTAAACAACTCTACGACAGTGTCTGTTGAAAGTTTGCTCGATCATCTTGGACTGCTTTATCGCTTTCATGACCGTCCGTTGACTTATCTCTACAATACCCTTCACTATTACGAAAGCAAGGTGTGTTTATGGCGCCGCTAGCGCACGCATTCGGTACCTTACTGATACGGGGTTAAGATGTACGAACAAACTCAAAGAAAGCTATGTCCACCACTTTTTCTATAAATGAAATTATTTTACAAAAATCGAAATCGATTTTATTTAAAATTAATTAACTAAAGCAAACACCTCTAGACTTTTTGCTGAGCAAAAGCGAATACTAGTACGATACTGAACTGTACCCCATCTTTTTGTGAAAATCATGAGTACTAGAATCCAACGGTACAGCGCCGATATTCTTAATGACCATTTATGTGTCATATTCACTATCTAGCTCCGTGAGCGATTTGGACTACGGATCAAATTGGTATCAGCGATTACCGGCAGGATGAACGAGTGCCCTCTTAGTGATTATTTCCGTCAACTCGTCAGCCAACAACAACAATCGCAAGAGCAAAAAGGAAGACCTGGAGAAAGTGGATCAAATCAGAGTGGTGCAGCGCCACCTTCAGCTGTAACTCCTCCGGATATGGACTACTACAGGTACACAACGTAAAAAGCTTGTTTAATCTTTGCTGTTATGTTCTGGTTGATTGGCAAGAGAATTACGTTTATTAGGTATTAACGTCAGCTTATTTGACCCTGGGCTATTTGGATGCTTATTTTACCTTGGTAGCCTGTTCAAACGCTCCTTTAAAGATAATGCAGTTGTAATTTACTTGCCTTCTAAGCTTAGGAAAGCTATGTGAGGTAGTCTAGGTTCGAAACCGGACGCTGACACCTGCATTTGGCGCTTGTGGGAAACAGCCATCTGAAGCATTGCTTAACTAAGGCAATAGCACTGAACTAGAAGCAGAAGCATTTAACCTGTTTCGAACACGTGGCGGGTTCGAAATATAGGGCTAATTAATGATCAAGTCTAAGCTAATTAGCTAATTTTCACATAATTGGGACGCCTCGTAGCAACATAGGGCCCCTGGTTACATTATAAGCTAAGGGTTTTTGTACTGTAGTTGAACTTTATGGAACTAGTTTTGCAGAACACTTGCAAATCGATCACATTTATATATAAAGGTTTATCTTTGCTTTGGTTCCTTATATTCTCATTTAGGTTTATTCTCCAGAGGATAGTAGAAGCTATAACAGGAAAGAAGACATCTCCCGTTATTGATTGGAGGTAAGAGAAATATCGAATGGTATCAAATAGTCTCTGTTCGTTAAAGTAGGCTAGCTGCCGAAGCTGCCCAACATGATTTTGTCATTGTGTCCCCATTCAGTCAAATTTCTGACTATTGTAGTAGCAGCCCTATTATTGAAACTTGCAAAATTGTTTAATATAGTGTTAATTCGTACATAATCATTGGAATAGGATTTTAGGTAACTAAATTATTGATATATGCACTACTAGCTGGCATATCTTAGCATTACCTTATCTTTCGCTTTTGTCTATCGGCAGATTTAATGAATTTTCAAACGGAGCAGCGCACACTTTGCACGTGACATGCATTGAATTGATGGCTTTGCCAGTGGCTCCAGCAGCGGTTGCCAACGGACTTCTTGATGTTATTTTACTGGGTAGGGATTCCATAAGGATCGATCCTAGCCTAAACCTCACTTCAAAAAGAATTTTTAATAATTAAGCAGGCAATATTCTGCATTAAACAAATGAACGCATAATTAGGATTTTCCTTGACAGCATTATAGATTTATTATTACTTATTTAGTGCAAAAACGCAGAATGACAACGACAAATACAGCCACATTATGATGATGGGGAATAATTTCGCTTTTTGTGTTTTTAGGTCACTCACATAACGTGGTGCCACGGGACGCTCTGCCCGACTGGATTAACGCTATTGGTCTGGTGTTAACAGCCCTTCCTGAAAGCTACTGGGCTGTATTGAACGACCGTATACTCAAACTCATTGAGACTTTGCCTCCGACAACGGATATCTTCCAGGTCAGGACAATATTTCATGGCCTTATGTATTTGGTGCCGAAAACCGGTCATAATCCAAAAAAACATAAATTTTAAAACCCAGCTAACTCTATTTGTCAAGCCTATTTGTCTTTACCCATTGAATTCGTGAAGTCGAGTCCTGATCCTGTTGCGTATAAACGCTACTAGTTAAATTTATTCTCAGTTTATTATTGATGCTTATTGTAGGGACGAATAAATGGCAGAAATTCAGGAACTTTGATAATGTGTAAACCAATTCTCTAATTACAACCAGACTGAGCATGCACCTACTTATATATCCACAGTATATGGATCTGGCCGGAAAGCAGAAATCTTACACGGAATCATCCACATCGTATGTTGTTGCTCTCGTACACGCCGTTTGGTATCACGCGTCGATCGGACAGTTGTCACAGATACCTGTTTTTATTAAGGATCGGCTCAAACCCGTTATCCGCACCGAAGAGCAGGTAAGTAACCATGTTTTGTTTGTTATAATGGTATTACCGTAATCTCGGTTTCACATACACCAAAAATCCATTACCATAAGGAATAATTTCAGATGAATGTTTTAGATAGCGTGAAGAGGACATATCAGATCGTAAAGAAACTACATGCAAAAGTCACAATGGCAACATCAGTTGAATTTTTTTTATACCTGTTTATACCTGTATGAACTATATGAAAACAAAAATTCCACGAAACCATACTACTTTCATTAAAACTTAAAGGATCGCTTACTTACTATTTGAAAAAAAGCTAGTAATTGCCTCTAAACACTTGCCATCAGTTCCAGATGCCTTCTTTGCTAGAGGCACGATTGATACTATGGATTTTATTATGGACTGCAATGTTTCTTAAAACGGACATACTACGATCTAATGATTATCCACTATTATATCGTTTGTACAGATGTTGGTCCTGTGTCAACTGGTCGCTCCATTTTTCCAGCGAATTTCTCTGGAACGAACACGAAGTTTAATGGAAATCACGAGAGAATTGTACGAAATTCTCGAAAATGTGGATAAAGCGCAGGTAGGCCAGCGTGTTCATCATACTATAAGATTGCGTACGCACGAAACTCCAATAAAGCGAATCACTTTATACGACTTAGCCTTCAGGAACGTGAGCAGAGATTTTTACAGATGTATGACCTCAGCGGTCTTAAAAAATGGAAGATCCTAATTGTCATAAATTGTTTTCATCATTAAGTCCATTCTTTTATGAAGAGATGCATATGGTAATTAATTATGTATGGGTATTATAGAGCCAGCTCCGGTACATGGACAACATTGTCGATCTATTTTATCATATCAAATACATGTTCACCGGTGACTCCGTGAAGGCCGACGTGGATCATGTTATCCGAAACCTACGACCAGATCTTCAGCTAAGGCTTCGCTTTATTACACATTTGAATGTGGGAGCCCAAGCTGGGGCTGCAGGATCAACTGGAACCGATAGCCAAACTGGGTCTACCACCGCCGGCACTAGCCAAGGTCAACAGAATATGGGCACTTCGGCGGGTCAGACTGGTAGCAACGTTCAACAACAGTGATCTTGTACTTAATTTGTACCACCATTAGTCATAAAGTTGGCGGATCTCGTCGAAAGATAAACATGTTTATAAACAGCCTAGATGGTACCTAATCGATGATAGATTTTTTCAAGTATGTTTGAATAGCATCAATCGACGGGTCGAAAATTGTAATGCGAATTTTAAAGGCGGCCGCTGTTGGTTATTAGACCTTAATATGTGTATGGACGTTGTATATTTTTTCTGTTTATAGATAAATATTGTCGTGGTCTAACGCGCAATTAACAAGAACACATTGCGCGATATCATATCACCTATAAATGAGGCAGTCCTCCTACAATTACTTTCTATATTGATAGAACGTTGTGCATAGGCTCATCTCGAACTCGAACGATAAACTCCTAGCTTGATACTCAAGCACAAATATTTAAACTACAGCTATTCCTATTATGACGTACGATGAGAAAAAAAATATGATGATGTATATATTGGGCAAGCGTAAAAAGTTATTTTCAAATAAAAGTAACGACTTACTACAGGAAGTCCAAAGTAAAAATGCACCAACCAACTTATTGACACCCATCTCAGTTAGCCTTACTAACCGCTTGCATGTGCCTTAATTGTGGCGGAACTAAGATTCATTATTACCTATTTAAGAGATCTTAAATAAAGGTAAATGAGAGGTAAAATAAGACGCGGTATATAACTACTCATCAATATACATGTCTCATATAATGACAAATCTCACCATTTAACAAGGGTGGAGCTGGCTCGCCATCAACTCTTGAATTATTCACGATTAAGAGGGTACCAGTGTATTGCTTTAAATATATGAACACTATGACAGTTCTTGCTTGGGTACTTAGATGCTACTGTTACAACATTATTTTCATATAACAGTCAACCATGGGCTAGTAACGGTATGTTCAAAAAAAAACTGCGTATCTACGTTAAGCCAAAACTGAAATAGCAAAAAATTTTAGCCGTATTATTTTCGGTGTTTATTGGTGATTATAAACGAATCGTTTTTTATAATTCCTTTCTTTGGTAAGACAGGATTCAATTACGTTTTTTTTTCTTACTAACAATAAAATTACAATAAAGCCGTTTAAAATTTCGGCCGCTCGTTAGGTGCCAGAGTGCTGTAATCTCTCGAAGACCAGAACTTATATTGTTTGTTCTCGTATTCCTGCCATGGCTCCTGCAACAATATTAATCACAACAGAGATCGGTTAGTATTCATAAGTTGTAGACTCAATTTTACGCACAATTTACATTCTGACTATCAATATTATTTTTAACCATTAATGACTACTATTCACTTTATATACATATTCAGAAAAGTTTATGTAATAATGATGAGGCTATCTCGACAAGATCTTAGAATTGTAAACGATAGTTAGATTCGCTGCTATAAAAAGCAAAAGTAGAAACCCTTTGTGGTGAAGTGTTAAAGAAAGCTAAATCACAAAAAAAAATTTGAAAAAAGACGTTCTGTTTGCCAAAAAAAAACTATTGTAGTGGCTCAAACCACTCTTAGTATGAAAATTCATAACCTAGTTTACGGTGCAGCACCCGATGCAACTTAACAATGCAAGCAAGACATAAAAGTGATATTGAAGTCGTATAACTAATGAGTCAAGGTTAAAAAGGTGACTAATGGATGATATGTGAAACGTATCGCCATTTGTACTTTTGTACGGCAATGCAAGCAGACTAGTTATCAATATGTGCTAACATATTCAGTATTGACAATTATTAAACGATACTCTGGCAAACAGTACGCATTAAAGCCATGTAAGTTCATTGTCTTTATCACATACTGATGATTAGTTACTTTCGATCTGAGACTTACATATACACTTCATTATTTTTTTGACGTTTTGCATGGGGACCTGCTCCCCGCATGCAGATGGGTGGCTATATCTGCGCATTACAGAAACAAGCATAAAATGCTTCCTTTATTAAAGCCAGGACTTCATTCAACGGGAATATGTGATATAGAGCTTTCGTTGCTTAATAAGATGTGTGATTTTTAATTAAAAATGGTACACCGAGATAATACAGAATTCTATATCACAGTTTTTTAAATGCTAAAAAAATAGATCTGTCTAACATGGTTGAAAACAACCTGAAATTTGAGAACAATCTTATTAGGCGAAAGCGAAGCCAATGTGCTCTGAAATTCTCTAGGTTTTGAACGACAGCAAACTAAATTTAGTAGGCAAATATTTCAGCTCTCCAGAAACTTGTAAATGGAAACCGACTGAATTAACTTCCAACTTCCAAATGAACATCCTTTAGTCTTGACAACTAACGCTTAGTCATCTCGTCTCTTTTCCTCGAAGCTCACGGAAATACATCAAGTTTCATAAAGACACTAGGCAAGGAGGCCTAAGTATAAACACAGCACGTACATGGTGTAAAAGTTTGAAAAACAGGAATCCAAGCGTTAAGAAGAAGGAAGATCAATGTAAGGGTGACCAGGCATCGGCACCCAAAGGTCAGCGACGCATTCTCGTAACGAAGAAGGGTTCCACGAAAAGAAAGCTTGAGGCTTAAAATTTCTAGTATTTCACACAAACTTATAATTCCAGATCTGATAATGCGAAAAATGAGTCAAAAATGGGTCAACCGTACAGACCCAAATTCAGTTAGAAATGCATATTCCACGAGCGGAACTTCAATCAACAAAAAACCCGCCTGGGACATACGGTGGCCATAGGCGAAACGTGGCTTAATCTCTACTGCCATGAGAAGAGAAGCCAGGCGAAAGGATGGCGCCGCCCTGGAGAGAAATCGAGTTCTGTGGTAGTATCAAATACGTTCGGACGTAAACTGATGGTAGTAATTGTAGTGGATATCAAAGGCAGGCATCTGCTAGTACGGAATAATTAAAGAAGTTACTTATGAAAGCACGAATTGTAAGTAGGTAGCTGTTTTGAAACTGGTTTTACAGGCGCAGTGCTGGAGCAAATGTATAATAGGCAAAAATGTAATTTACTAACTGCTGTGTCCGCCTATCGTCAATATTATTCTGAAATCCATCTTTTTAAAAGAAAAAACTCGAGAATTTCTACCGGTTGTTAGCATTTTTTTGGGCAACGGCTAGAACCAATTATGAAACAATTGTAATTAATACAATAGGTCGTTTATGCTATATGTAAACTGTATGTAGAATAATGGATTTGATGTAAATGATAGATCGTTTTTTATCTAGAAACCCAATGTCTACCGAAGCAATTCGAGCAAGCCTTTTACATCAAGTAATTTAACCAGGTATTCACATAGATATGAACGGTCAAAACCACAAATATCCGGAAATATACGGGAAATCATGTACATTCTGTAAATGTCAGATGCGATCAATAAAACAAATTTGACTTCTTATTTTAAAAAGAGAAATGCATATACGCAAATATCAGTTGTCCTGCAGCAGTTCATTACCGGGTTCTTCTTCTTATTCCACGACACGTCCGGGTTCATGATGGCAAGGCGGATACAGTATAACATGCAACCGAAGGTGCCAGCTCCAACAATGACCTGAAGTAACATAGCAAATAACAAAGACAACGAAGATATACACGTTTTAGGCCACAACGAGTCTTTTCGTTTAACCTCAGTACTCACATAACGTGGAAAAGCATATGAGACACTTTTATAATAAAAGTGTCTCATATGCTTTATATAAAGGCTCATATGCTCAACAAACATCATGCATGCATTAGTTAAGCATCTCTCGCAATTCCTATATTACGTTTTTTCGTTTGTTACACCGCTGCCAGCACTACTGACTGTATGCATGCGAATAGTGTTCCGAAAGCACAATAATTAATAGTAATAATCGTAATAATAGTAAGAATAATAATGGTAACGATAATTCGATAACCACCAATGTAACACTGGAAACCCATTCAAATTGAATGACCAAAGTACCAAAACGAATATTCCGTCGCGTATGAGATACCAATGATGTTCACATTTCTACTGATGTTATCGTCGTGTAAACGTGATCGAGTATTTATAAGTTGTTTATAAGCATCTCAAATGCATCTGTTGTAATTTTACTTCGGATCATCTGAATGTCATATTTGTCGTAAGGAATTGAAGTACTTCAATAAACGCATAAAGAAGGCAGAGAATATCGTTTTAACATGCAAAACAGAGACTATTAGATCAAATCCGAATGTTTTTTGGGACGAGTATTGCCCCGAAGCGTTTGTGCTAATCATTAACTAGCTATGGTTTGGTCTTCCGTTAGCTGAAAAATTTGTGATGCTCGCTAACTTACGAAAAGTGGGATAAGGGCCGGGCTTTGCTTCATTCCGGAGATGGTTAATCCGTTTAGCTTGAAGTTTCCCATCTTCGATTTTTTCTTTTTCCTTAGCTGTGAAAGCACCAAAACACTAACCGTACCGACACGATTAAACAGAGGTCACACCATCTATTTTGTTTTACGCTATATGCAGACCGTGCCCTCCGCGGAGATGCCTACAGGCGGCAATGGGCTAAGAAGTGGAGAGCGTGCCACGCGGCAGAATTCGAACTTGAGTAGATGTAATGTCCGTTTCGGTCTATATTAATAGGCGCTTCCCATAGATTATTATAATAAACTACTAGAATGCCAAACAATGTAATGTCAAGTGAGTCTGTTCTTTCTGTATATATATTTTTTATTCTCTTTTTATTGTAAGGAAAAATAGTGAAATTTTATTTCTTACGCAAGAAACCTTTCAATACAAATCAATTTTATGCGGTACGAGAAAATGCGAGCTATGGCGTGGTACACTTTAGGACTGAAACATATTTTCGCTACCTGTATGAAATGAAAAATAAGTATAAATGTGTTGGCTATAATTTAATAAAGCGAGTTTTGCTCTTGCTAGAATAATGTCCTGTGCTCTTTAGGTCCATGCTTCAGGACCGCAAGTGGAAACTAGCAGATTCTGTGCAACGATTTTGGAAACATATATACTAAAATATTTCGACATTGAGGAAGATCACTTAGTTATGATCTACGTACGGACCTGTTGCAGGGACACCTAGCAACTGGAGACACGTAATCGCCGTGCACTGCTTGGCAATGGTCACACATGTTCTGTTTGGTCGCTTATAGAAACAACATATGCAGACATTAAAAAAATCGTTAGTGTGATCATTTTCACTGCGCTTACACAAGTTTTTATTTAACAAGCTTTTCTGTTCTAATTTAGATGAGCCAGCTGCAAGTTTACGAGAACTACATCAAGTAGGAGTCAAGTTTGGGTAATCAAGCTAAAACGTTTTAACATAATAATAACACTTTTATTATTATTATCAACATCATATCCCGAACTCGTCGAACATGAAGCCGTACGGTTTCTTTTAACGTTCATATTGCTCGTGTATACTAGAAGTTAGTAACAGCTCAAAATGCTGTTTATTTGCATGAAATTTATTATAAGTACTTTTATAAATCACACCCAATAGGTCCTTGGACCCAAAAACGTTTTGTAAGTAAGTTCCAGAAGATGAAACGAATGTGCAGTCGGCAAAATTTGAACCTGTGCGGGGATTTTATTGAACCTGAAATTTAACGGTCTAGCCAATTTTTTTGTTTTTTTGTCACACATACTTTCAAGCATAAACAGTGTCTGGCGTATATTTATTCCTAAATTGTTTGCCGTTATATTTGTGGCTGAACGTTCAGTGTAGCAACGGAATTGCAAACGGAATACTGTGAAATTGGAAAGCATTTATTTAGTATTCCAATAAATAAAAATAGGTAGGCCCGGTACTTCAGTAGACCTTGGGCCTACTTATTTTTGTGTTCTAGTGTTATGTCCAGCTGGACACGGTCGTCCATTAATTCTTCGCCGGTTTTATCTATAGGTTTGAACTCTATGTGTCGAATGTAAAAACCCGGCATTGTCGTAATGCACTGGGTCTGGCACCTGGCTCCCAGCGCGAAACGAGGCGTACCTATGACGCGGATTCGAACCTATATCACTACCTATCCCAAATATTTTTATATAATTACGTAACCAGCCTAGCTATTATAGAGACTTTGAGGTTCAAAGCAATTAGATCGCACTCAAATGGAACTACTTGCCACTAGAAAACAACATGCATAACTCCAGGAAAATAAATGCTCGATTCGCAGCCGGCAGGGTTCGAACCTGCGCGGGGAGACCCCATTGGATTTCAAGTCCAACGCCTTAACCACTCGGCCACGACTGCACGTGGATTCTCGAGAAGATGGGTGAAGCACGTTTAATAAAAGTTTGATAACGATGGTAATAATGCTGATTTCCTGAGCAGAACCCGCCGGCAGTAAACACTTTTATAGTGAATTAGCGATTGACGGAACTATAGGGTTAAAACGATAATGCGTGCACTGAATTTTACTCTAGCGAGTAAATTATGTTATAACGACGTTCAAGAACTTAATTAATTTCGAACAAGTCAAAATGCTATTCAGATCTCGAGGTGCAATGTATTGGCCGCTCAAACTTAAATGATTATTTGTTTAACAAAGTGAAGGATAAGGAATTAATAATGTTATCGTAGCGTTCTAACCTCAACGACCTCTTTCCAACGATCTGTTCTGAGAAATGAGCGAAACACCCAATCTGTTACGTCTCATTTTTATATCCAGTTGCTCATTTTAACCCATTTGGCAACTGATTTAGCCACATAAAAACATCCCTTATCTTATCAGTTTCGACAATGAATGACACAAGCAAACCAGGACAGGAACTTGTGTATTTTAGATATTGGAGAAAGAAGCTAACAGATATTCTGTTGTGTCTCAATACATAGTACCTAACTATCCTCACAATAAGGATTAATAGAGAAAATGGGTAGACAGGTTCGTTGTTTAATATCACACAGTACTGACTCAGTTCGAATTCCTATCGCGTCGACTGTACGGCGACGTCGCTGCCTCTTTTGCAAAACATAGGACTAACATTGATAGATTACCGGCCCAGTACCTAGAAAATCACACGGCTTAATATATATAGTATAGTAATCTTCGTTTATCATTATAAGTTATTGTTTGTCAATATTACTACCTGTACACTTGTATACGCACCTAACGGTGCTATAACTAAGACATGGTGATAACATGATGATTTGTTGTTTGGCAATGGCCAAGTATTGTTTACCTTAAGAATCGCGTTTTTAGCTTCAAGAGCGCGTTATTACAATCCTGTTCAGGTTAGCTGGAACTATGTTTGAAATTCAATGACCTCAAACATGGCTATAGTGGATTAAACAGAAGAGGACTTGCGATAACGATTTATTGCCGATCAGAAAAGCTATTGAGACAGCTTCGGAAATTTGTACCACGTGCGGCAATCGTTCGATAGCTAGAACAAACCTGTTTAGCAAAATGGCTCAAGGTAATTCCCGTCAAAAAACTGGCAAAATCAAGTGACATATTTTTTATCCCAAAGATGTCGTCTTTAATTTAGCAAATAATTTCTCTCAGCCACAGAACCTTTATTGTACACGCCGTGTCTATTCCGGGTTGTTTCGCTACTTGTTTTTATTTTGCCCTTAGATGAATGAGAAATGTGAAAAATGCTATCTTTGTGCATGTGACATATTTTCAACATCCCAAGAGACCGAAAATCTGGTCATTATTTATGACTCAAACAAAGAACTACAAAAGCCAACTCGTAGAGTAGGGAAACAGCTTACCAATGGTGCATCGAACAGCGCAGGCCAGTATCAGCATGGAAGACATTAGCAACGGAGAAGACAATCTTTGATTAACTAACCGGTCATTATAATAAATGGTAATTAAAAAATACCATGTAGTTTCAACATGTTTTGTACGAAAAACTTTTTTATTATCATTGTATGCAATAAATTATTACAATCACCTTCATAGCGTCTTGCCTTTATTTTTTTTTGTATGGGTTCGTCCAGTTCGTCGTTTTCTGATTGTTGTTGCTCTTTCTCTATTGTGTGTTTGAATTAAGAACAAGCTCCTTCTTCTAAAGCTTCCTTTATCTACTGCACATTCGTCAATATGTACGTTCTCTATCTTGTTTAGTATGCCACCTTTATAATGTGCTTTGATCTTTCAATCGATGTTTCATCGTCTTCATCGTTCACATCATTATTACTCGGCTACGATTACTCATTTACTTTGCCGCCGCTCCCACATTTCTGTTGCTATCTTTACCAGAATTAACGTCTTCGAGTTACTTCGCTCTTATCGTACTTTTTCCTTTCTAATCTCAAAAGTATAAACCCGCCTGCTGTGTCGCCTATTCTCTCTCTCTTTCGCTCTCTCCCTCTATATATATATATATATATATATATATATATTTAAGTGTACATCAGCCATTTCAGATTGTGTATATTATATATTTATATACTGTTTATTTTTAATATATTAAACAGCCTTATGTTAAAAGCAAACATCACACTCCTGTTTGACACACATCCCTCGCTTTTAACGGTGCACAATAGGTCTCATGTATATTCTCTTCTCACACATCTTCATCTACAATTATCTCTATCTCCTTCTCTCTCTTTCTCGCTCTCTGTCTATATATTACTATCCCAAGTATATTTGAATCGTGTATATATTTAGTGTTATATATAATTTTATATATAAGAGCCAAGGAGTTCGCGCATAAGCACGCACCCGAGGAGGCGATAGAAGTTGACTTGATGTTGACATTACATTAGCCTATAATACGTTTTGATCCTTTTCGCCATGACGGAAACAAAATTGTCTATTTCAGGTCATAGCGAATTGTCCTTTACGTTTGCGCTCCCATAGACTGTTTGCTAGGACATTATTTTATCCGACTTCATTCTATTCCGTGTCACGCTTTGTGTTCATGTTTTCTTTAATGCAATACATGGCTCTACGTTGCCGTACGTAATGGCATCTCGTAGCATAAGTGTTGTATATATATATATATATATATGGTATAATGACATCCGTGTTGGGTAGGGGTCCTTTTTAAAGGGAGTTCAAATTGCGTTTTAATAACTATTCTCTTTAGGAAACGGCGGAGAACGTAACAAAGCAGTAACGAAAAGAGCGAAAAAATATATTGGAATGTTATTTTTTATTGTGTGTGGTAATTAAAATCTTGGATAAATAAAATTTAGCCACTTAGGCACGTTTGAGATGGATGGGTCAAAGGCTACGTGCGTTAGCGAGTGCTTCAAGCCTCCCACTGTAACTGTAGATTAATCTCGCCGCGTGTGCTCAAGTTATTTTGTGTTTTAGCCATGTTCTTAGTATGTGTCAGCCTCGGCAGACGTATTAAAAACGTCCGTGAATCGAGGCGGCTATCAAGCAATTTCAAGTAGACTAAAATCCAAAACGAACCCTATTGTCTGAACGGCAGAAACTTTCAGAGCTAATGCATGTATATTATGTATTAGACAAAAATCGCGTGCGCTATTGTGGGACACAAACAGTTTTTGTTGTACGGGAACGTAAAAGCAATATGCTCACGCCAACAATTGAACTGATGTAGGCCGCGAAGTGCTAGACAAGCACCTGGGTATGAGCACCTTTGCATGCGGATGAGCACATAGAGCACATATTGCCCGTAGTATATATCGCAATATGCGTGACCCCCATCATATTGTTTTTTTAGATTATATGACCCACAGGAGTTTAATGCAGCCAAATAGGGGACCTCTGAGGGCATATATTGGCCCTATCTTCGGTATTCAAGCAATTTGTTTGTTTGTTTATGCATGTGTGTTTGCGTTTTGCGCATGTACACCCATTCCGTGCACACATCATGCACAACATACTTGCTACATGCAGCGTACGATGTGCCTGGCAAAATAGTTGTAATAAATTCGTAAATGAATAAGCCTATGGTGGTAAAAATTGTATTTCGATTGGAAGCTGAATATATATTATAGAACTGGTGGATAAGTTGATGTTGTTAGTGTTTATTTGAGTACACATTTGAGTCGCTAGACGACTGACTGGCTGAGAACTTTGTATGCGTAGGACAATGGGTGCCTATTTATCATACCAGCATTAATGACAAATTGCCCGATCCAAATATAAGTCTACGAATTGAGCATACGTTAATACTTAACCCCAATTACCCTATCAAATTCGTATGATATCTCTTTATATTCGTTCATCTGCTTTTCCCAATCTCACAGCACGGCAATTAATTACTGTAATTTGCATAACCAATCACTAGACAAGCTATACAAATCATCATGATATTGAACACGACATGCAAAAGATGAAAAGCCCGATAAAGGAGCTTATCAGTAGCTCTTCTACTACGGAGATCCTGACAGGTAGCAGAAACAAAAAGCTTTGAAGTAGAGATGCGGGTTTAATGTTACACCTAGTTCTCAGTTGAAGGCTCATAATGTAAGTGCACGGTATTGGAGCAAAAAGCGGCTTGATGATAGCTATGAAATCAAGTTAATTTCTATGCAACGTCTGGATTCGGGCTAACGATTGAAGTTAGAAAACACCAGCGGAACTTCCGAGCTTGAAGAACTATCCCCCTCACCAAAAATAGGATTTCAGGATATTTAGGTATGTAGTACAATACATTCGGAATGAAGTAGCCACTATGTGAGGCCACAAGACAACCAGGAGTGATGGCAAAAATAGACGATAAAGATAATTTTTGGTAGGAAGGCACAGGAACGCGAAGATGTTATTGTTCTCGTCAAAATCGTAACTCCTAGGAATAAGGGCGGGGATAGACAACTCACAACCGTTGATGGGGTTACGATCTTTTGACTTTACATTATGATTTCAATCGTGACTCATATTAGTCTGAGGCCTTTTTTAAAAATGGAACCAAGCCTGGAATTAGGGATCGTTTATGGTCAAACAAATGGGTATTAATTTATTCTAACATAAGGTAAACAACTGAACATAAGTAAACAGTTTGCTCATTCGAGCTTATGAGAATACGCATACATATGGTATTGAGGCCAATTTCAAGAGAAGATTGATTACTGGATGGGTTTAAATGATTTTTTCAATTGTGTCGTCTATCTACCAGCTAACGTAGCGACACAGAGGCGTTCGCTATATAAGCTTTCGGGTAGTTTTATGACCAAGCTGCCTGATAATATCGATTACTCAAAACATATATGCGTGAGAAAAACATTGGATCGAGAAAAATCGAAGTTCTATGTATATACAAGAGTAAAAAGCATCATACAGAGCGGAGTGGAAATGTCTGCCGATAAAGAAAAGAAAGGTTTCATGGATTCAAACGACCTCATGGAGATACATCGCTAGAACATCTATCGTTTAGCAATTGATATCAGTAGCTGTTGATTTGTATTTCTTACTGTCATTGTTCTACCTCTTTGTTTAAATGTGTCATGATGAGACTGCGAAGTCCCTCGCAATTCTCACGACGAGAACAAGAGTTAGAGGTAAGTATGTATATATGGAGTTACTGAGTATATGCTAATCTGCTTTCATCAGATTTTCACGATGTCCAACTCACGGTAAATGGATCTGATTGGCTGCTGAGCAGGGGGTTATCACAACGGTACAATCCGAAAGTATCTTTAGGTAAAATGGTTACTTCAAAAGTATGTTGTGTTATCAAGTCAATTTATGAAGTTAATTTTAGGCTGCCATGCTCAAACCAGAAAAATAAGCCTATACTTAACTTCATGACCAAATGGGAGAGACCAGGCATAAGTACCTAGCCGATGAACGAGTCTCGATTCGTATATAAATACAAGAACGTACTCATAGCTGTACTAATGCTACGGCTGATCATTCTAATTCTACCATATGTGAAGTTTTTTCTATAATCGTACATACGTATATAGTCATCACCACGTGGATGTAGTAATGGCATATGAATCTTAATAAGAAAATCGTTAAAATCACAACATTTGGTTTGTTAATATTTCTATCGAAAGTCTTTTCTCTCTTTGCCCCCACAGAAATCTTGTGTTTTTATTGAAAGAAAGAATACCGCATTGCCAACACCTACCTGTTTATCGTGTTACATAGAATAATGTCATCGTGAAATAAAAGGGCATAGATTATGCAAGCTGACAGAGATTTCATTTTTTTTTTCTGCTTAGTACAGGATACTTGCGGTTTGTATTCTTCAGCTGTATATCGCTACCAGTTGTTATTGTAAGAGCCAATCCACTGTGTGATTGTGTTTAGGGAACAACTTCAAGGTTAGTTACTGCGCGAGATACTCGTTTCAGAGGTAACGCCTTCGAAGCACCTCTTTCGAAGTGCTGTTATTTATCTGCAGCCTGTTGTTCCTCAATGCTAGTTTGAAAGCGTTCGTGTACCGTTTACGGTACACCCAGTGACTCATGTGACAGCGGAGCTGCGAGAAATGATCCTTACGAGCCGGGCACGTCGATTGACTTTTCCATAGTTTTATCAATGATTGGGTTGTACGAAACAAAAGATGTTTACCAAAGCCTATTATACAAGGTCGAAGAGACAACGTTTGATCGGAAACTCATTATGACAAGAAGCCATCAGCCGAATAACGTCTTTTCTCAGGCATATTAGTCCTGTTATCGGACGTTTTATAGAGTCAACATGGCCCAGTATTTCATGGAAAGTTGACCAGCATATATCCGTTCGACATGCTTGTTACAGCATATATATATATATATAGATTATGTTCATAGGCACGATTTTCTATTAGAATATGGTTTCTACTTATAATACAGTATCCCCACTGTGGCATCCGCAAGCTGGTGACATTTTCTTATAATAATTTAGTTATCCTGCGCAGCTGGTTCGATCTTGTGCCGCAAATGAAAATACTAGCACCAACTTAGTTCACTAATTATTTCAAGCACTCAGTCGTAAGTCGAGTTTCAAGCTTGGTGTCGCGGTAGCCCGGATTGCACATATAGGGATAATATGTCCAAATCTGTGTAGAGCTATTTACGTACACTAGATACCTCTACATAATTATTTATCCTTTAGCCTTTCAGCTATATATATATATATATATATATATATATGAACACATGTACACGCCGCGCTTATAAGAACCACTGTAGAATGTGCTTGGCCGACTCTTTAGATCTGCACACACGACATCTCAAGTCTAAGCAGCAAATAGCCTTTGTCTCTTACATAATGGTCACTTACTGTTGCATAATGTATAAACCATGTGTACCATTACATCACGTATCATCGGGTGTAAGATATTTACTTTTTTTAGTTGTTTTTTTGTTAAATAGATAGCTTTGTCGATGTCATCTTTCACCCAGTGCAAGCATGCGACCCGATATAATTGATGTTGATTCGTGTCATGTTCTTTCTCATGTTTGCTTCTGGACCTCGCCAGGGCGCAAAAAGATGTCTTGCACTTGCAACAGTGTTTCGGTTCCATTTTTCTAACGATAATATGCGTCACATATTTGAACACATATTAGTTGATTGAGAATAATATTATAGATATAATAATACTATATTTAGTACCTACTTGGTTTAGAATCAGTCACACACTATGCGGTATATTGGCGATCATCGTACCAAGACTCCGCCTTTGTTCGGCGCTGGAACGAATTTTGAAAAGTCATCGTCGCAAAACCGCGACTTCTGAAGCGTCAAAGATAATCGCCCTTGAAACTGATTCGAGACCGGATATTTCTTCTTTAGGGCGTCTATCTATATACATTTCCTCATAGTAGACAACTGTTTTAACATAAATGTATTTAGCTCATTCTGTACGTCTTTAGATACTTGTTGTCACGATCTCATAGCTATAATTGTTATTATTAGCATGGTCACTGTTATTATTGGTAGCATGATTTGTATTATAATTACCATTTGGTGAAGTTCTGTATGTTACGATTATTCGTATACGGGAATACCCCGGGAATATACGGGAATAGAACCCGTGTTACCGGCTTCAATTTAAACAACCGATTTCTGTGGTCGAAGCTCACAAGTTGGCTTCCTTTAATGGGATAGCAATCGGAAACTGCTATTCGTTATCCATCCTTCGGCAGCTGAGCATATGGGGCTATGTAGCTTCAATGAGGACGAAAAAACCCCGAGCAAGGTATGATGCCTTTGTGAGACCTGCTGTTGTAATCTGCTCTGTTTGCACCGTTTAGAATTCACGTACATTTGTACGTCCCTATCTGTGTTCCTCCACTATAAATACCCATATTTCAAAGAAGCTATTTCACCTCGTTGTGTCACATTTATCCGATTCTAAAGCTAGTTATTCTGAGGGGTCGATACTCTTGGTTGGTATTTAACCCATTCAAACGTCCGGTCTTTTTATCAACCAATGTTTTTAGCAACAATGGGCTTGTCATCTGGACGAGAGCATTCCGTACTGTACGAACGTTTCTCCGAGGGGACGAACATCTTTGAGAATCAATTAGTTGTTTTGTACCGCTACCGCCACCCTCATAAGGCCATCGAGCGCCTTAACTCAGTGCTCCCCTAATCTTGCTTCTCTTCGTGTAAAGCTCGTGAGATCATGAGCAATTTCTAAGCGACGAATTAGGGAATATCGCAGAAATCATTGGCGTTTTGCAAGAATCATATTTACCAAAACAAAAGCAGGCGTACCACAGCGGCGGATTGTTGTCTATGGGACCTTGAGGCTTATAGCGCAACTTCGCAGCTAGATGTTCTCAATGTTTTCCCCTTGCATTGAGATTATAGTATTGTGACGGCCTCCTTTGAGTAGATAGTTACAGTTCAATGGTAATTAGGATAAACTGCTATTTGGAGGCTGCTTTTTATCGATAACTAATAAACAAGGGCACGTTTTTGAAGCAGAAGTCATGAACTGGGGGCGGGTCGCCGCCAAACCCATCTCAATATTTATCGCCACTGACATTTTATCCATTTCGCTACCATCGTTATCAGCTTAGCGTTGCAATGAGCATTCCAAGCGACGGCCTTTTAGAATCCACAACACTTCGATTATCTTCGAGGCACATTATTGTCACTATTAAATATCTGAGCTAACATTCGTTCATGAAAAATACTGGGTGAAATAGGGAGGCCGCTAATTGTTGCTTTTTATCATTATTTTACTATTAGGATTGTTATTATTGTCGGTAATTTAAATCATGAATAATAACTATACACTCTAACGACACGATTATTCAACTGGCAGACACGCGCCTTTTCGGCGACCTACTCTCGAGAACTAGCTAGAAATCGCGGTAGGCTACACGTAAATAGGTTAAACATTAATGGAGGTGAACTGAATGACGAATCGTCATTGCAGATGTGGCAAGTAGAACGATATAGTCCTGTTTGTTATACGAATTAACTGGCAGAGCTAAAGTTCAGCGGAAGTCGCTAACAAGTTTCTTTTTTCAGTTATGCCAACAAAAATTATATGTGACGTAGGATTGAACGCTGCCGATTAGGACCTCTGTGAAGAATGGTTCTTGACATTGATATCGATACTTAATCGATGTTCGATTCATATTTGATGCCGTTTTATAGAATTCTTAGCTATTGAAGCTTTTTCGAATACTGTACAGCTTTGCACAGCGTCCGTTGATACGTGTGCAAGTATGTTGCTACTACGCTAACGTAAAATGTCTATTTTTTATATACCCTACGATCTATGATTATAGTGTAAAGTGAAAGGGGCAGGTATTTACGTGAAAGGCGAAGGATTCTGCGACAGAATACAGCTCCTTCTAGATGCTATGGTATTACTGTTATAATACTAGTAATAATTTGTTGCTGTCCGATAGAATTCTGTAAATTTTTCTGAAATCCGTAAAATTAAATCCCGGTATCATCATCAGTAAAAATCAAGTATTATAGCCATGAGTTTACATGAGCGCTCTAGGGAGTGGCCGCATTTTCTATCAATGGTTGCTATTGATTATCGTGTAATAACAGTAAATACTGACGCTGTACAAGTTATTGTTACTATTGTTGCTACTGCGATTTTGTTGCTTGCAACGTTGTGGCTATCGGAAATATACTTGTTTGTCTTTAAATTTAGCATTTTTTTGCAAACTATTGCAGTTTGATGCACGAATCTCATCTGAATAACGCCAGTAGCGCGCTGTCGCTGCTCAGAACAGACGGTCAGATTATAACGTCCTCCACCCGTTCTAGGGCTAGTTGTTGCAGGTGATGCTAATACGTTGACTTTACCGTGGATGCTGTTGCTGCTGTTGCTAATACTAAAATCGCTAACGTTGTTGCACCTTTTCTGTAAAATTGATATTTCCAGTTTCTATAAGAGGAACAGGAGTGGTTATATGTAGACCTATGCCTAACGCTACATCGTGTCATGTAATG
>NW_019214581.1:0-100050 GCF_002532875.2 Varroa jacobsoni
ATATACATTTCATTTTTGTTCGGCTTTTTGAGAGCTATCGATTATCGGTATCAAGAAGGACCCCTATGCATAGAACACTCCATGTTAACTTCCTAGCATTTTCCACTTTTATTAAATAAAAAAAAATCACTCTCGTTATAGAAAGAAAAATCGAGTTTCTTTGATATCCTTATCATGACATTCGCATGAAATTGTATTACCATTATATTGAGATTGCACCATTTTGTCTGGATAAAAAAAAAACTGTTCCAATGAATGTTCACCGTCGCAAACTTTTTGGCACTTAAGAAATGCTTAAAGGGCACTTAAAAGGCCAAAATGGATGGTGAACCTTTTTGTCTGACAAACTGTGGCATGCCAGTAGCGAGAATATGTCTGGTGGTGACTATGTGGAGATAGGAATTAAACGATGCGTGTGTTCTCGTGAAGCTGATCTTGCCATCTTGTAGACAGATAGTCGTATGCTGACTCCAGTGCATTGCAGCTTTAACCACTTGCCATATTGCTGGCCCAAAATTGAACAGTTACTGTGTAAATCGCAAGGAAATGACTGAGTTTATGCATACCTGACCGCCTAGTTCACGATGAATCCGATTCGAGACGCAGTTAAATGGCCATTCGCTGATTGGATTGCTACATGAGTGCCACCGCTTGCAACTTCTCTTCAACTCAGCTCTACCAAATACTATTACTGCTATTACCAATAAATAGACTTTACCACGACAGCAAGTTACGCAGAGCACACAACTCAACCTTAACTAACTGGCCATTAATTATAGTAATGATAATAAGGCTATCCTTGGTATCGATAATAACAAAAAGACGAATAACAATTCTGATGATAACAATGACGATGACGCTAACCGTGACTAGTAATGATGACGATGATGATAACAATGACGATGACGCTAACCGTGACTAGTAATGATGACGATGATGATGATTGTTACTATTATCATAATAAATGGTAAATGATGCTGATAATAAATGGAAAATGATGTAATGATGACGATAAATGGTCAATATTACTGTTATTTCAAATAGTGAAATAGTAAGCTAATTTAATGGAAATACGATTGAAGTAATCGTTTCAATCAGTGATCTGAACTTTATATCACTAATCTATAGACACATACGTACATACATACATACATACATATCTATCTATCTGTATTGCTAAGCTGCTGCTGCTGCTGCTGCTTCGAACGATAGTTTCTATCAAAAATAAAGCACCCACTGATCTATATGAATGTGTCAGTTAGCAAACCGGCTGGCAGGCTATGATCAGAAAGTAACGGATAGGCAAGTAGACAGATGGGACATCTCTAGTATAATGGGCAACTGCGTCTTCTCATTGAAACGCTACCGGCCGTCTGCGAGTGCTACCTTTGCTTCAGCCGTGTTTGCGTCAAACTTTGTATTAACACGCTTCAAAAACATAGCTTAACATTGCCGGGGTCTGGAACCGATTCTGGCCAAGAGTTCTATTACAACAATGTAGTTATTAAACGTTACGAATGCAAAGCGGAAGCCTAAGTGAACTGACAACATTGAGGGTCCGATCTGCCTATTCAATGAGTTTTCAAAAGAAAAACATACAGGCGTAGAATATATATAAATTTTGTAAGAAGATGAAACTTGCCGCCATTATTGTTTCACGTGAGAATGCCGCCTGTGCCGTTTAGGGTATCGCCAACTACCACCTCCTTCAATTGTTTCACCGAAAACGCATCCTGTGTCGGCCTTCCGGCATCACCCCGTTCTATCTCGAGTCCCATTATCAATATGGAAGGAAAACAAATGCAGACGCAAGCCCTTGTCTGTGCCGTGTATCTTTCAGTTCACCATATTATATTCTAGTCTGTAGGGATTTGTGTATCAACAATTAGTTACTCTCTAACTAGTTTTACTAGCTCGGTTGTCACGTACGTTGTTCGCCTTACAATTGAGTTGAACATATATACTCCACAGTGAAATGCCACATTATTAAAAAAAAACACCTTTGATTACTTGCACAATTCGTATGGAATATTGATAGAACGAAAGAATTATGTCCTAAAGTACATGTCAGGAACAGGGCGCAGTCTCGATGTGACTCAGAAAAGACGTGAGCGGAGCTTGCAGTATAATACTGAATTTGTGAACCAAGCGAGCGGCGCAGGTTGAAAATAGAGGATAAAGTCCTATTGGCGACGACAACAACAGCAGACAAAACAAGCCCTGATGATTATAATCACAATTGATTTAACTGATCGAAGAGGGCACATCGGTAGGAGCAGCAAGCGGCATGTCCATTTTGTGATGCATTAAGTGGTGTTATGTGTGGCGTCTAATTTTTCAGTAAACTGCAAGTTGCAAGCTGGCGTGCGTCAGACGATTCAACAATGATAGGTAAAGAAAAAAAACAAAAAATAAATCACGACGTAATTATGCCAACTAAACACTATTCCGCCGTGCCAACATTAACAGCAACTATCTTAAGAACTAATTATTAAGAAATCTACTACTACAGCGAGCAACTCTATAAACACGAACATTTACTCGCCAATAAAACATACCTAGTCAAACACTCAACATCATGACGACTGTCGAGAAAAATACAAATCCTTTTTTTATTTACTGTATAATGTCATATTGCAAGAAAAAATAATGAACGACTGATCCACACGGGCAGACTGGGTCTTTTGTACAGTGTAATTGGAATAGGAGATCGGAAGGCCGTGTCACTGCGTCGGCGGCGACAAAACAAGCGCAGATGACGCTAACTCCTACCTTTGACGTCAATTTAATAAAATGATGCGATGCACGGTTATGTAGCCATGCTATACCGATAATAATAATAATAACAATCAACCTAACAACCTCACTGAAAAAAACAGCAATAGGCTAAACAAAACTAGTCCACATCTTTATAGGTAGACACACACACACACACACACACACACACAAAAAATAATCGTCGTATTTCTAGGTAGAGAGATAAGGGAATTTCAATAAAGGCCAGCAGTTCCATACTATTATACATGAACGTGATTCGTGAAGAGCAATTACGACTGTAACATATAACTAAAGTTATCATTATGGCAAGAAGGGTAAGTGAAACAGGCAGAGCAACGACGGCAGGAACGAAAACGATGGTCCCTACTCACGTGTTTTGTGATCACATTGCGTTTATTCGGCCGTAGTCTTACCTGTTCGGTTCAACGAATAAACATGCCACAATGTTCACCTCAGTCCAATGTAAGCCTATGTGATCATTGTGACTGAACGTATATATATATATAAATTATTTGCTGGCTAGACAATAGCTAACGTGAACGTTGTCACGAAGCTGCATACTATTCATCACTAGTTTTCATCAGAAAAATCTACACGGCGCTCCCTTTGCCTTCAATTCTGTTTTGCCGAAAAAGGATAAATGCTGGTTATAAATATAATGGCAATAAAATGATTGCGAAGCGGTAATAACAGTAATTAGTACTAATCTTATTATTAATAGTGTCCATAAGATAATATTGACGGCGATAGTAAACAACAGTTATAATAGAGAAATGATACTGGGTACAGCAATCAATGTAATAGGCAAGAACATGAGCTCTAACGATGATAATTCTGATGATGATACAGTTATGTGTATTCTTGGAGAGCGCCCGGAACTCAAAGGGAGTCAATCAAAAAGTCGATGAAGTACGTACGAAGTCTCTTACACGTAAAAACATAGCCTGGACGTCTCCGTGCGCACGATTCAATGAATAGCAAGAACCTAGCAACGATAATAGTAGCAAAAATGTCGGTGGCGGCGGCAGCAGTAACATAGACAAACAAAACTGATAATTTTAGCGGTTAATAATAAAAACAAAAACCAAAGACGTTCTGTTCTATTACGTTTCCGTTCGTTCGCCAGTTCTACGTAACCAAACGGAGTATACAGTAAAGATAACATCACGGACGAAGCTACGGTAACGATACACATTATCCAAACATGACGATGACCATATTATCAAACTGTTAAAGCGAACGCGAGTTACAATTACTAAATGCTTTGAATTAAATAATAGAACAAATCGTCCGCTGTGAGTACTGTGTAGATGCGTTGGTCACAATCAGACCGCCTGATTCAATGATTGTCCCGGTAATGCTAATCATTATGACAAAACGTTCCGACAGATACGACCTGTACGACAATGACGATGATGCCTGCAGCGATAATAAGATAACGAAACGCCGATAGCAATGGTCATAACCACGAGAACAGGTATGATGAAAACATGCAAACGGGGAATAAGTTCGTGGCGGCGAACCGCTCAGTCAATCGCCTATTTTCTAGCCATCCGGTTGGCAGTTGGCCGGTGGTTCGTGTGACAGCGTTCACCGATGACTTATCATTAAGTAAGTAAGTATGTACGTAAGCACTCCTCGAGTGTGTCCTGTCAGCGAAATATGTGGTATGGCACGATGGTACCACATGGGTAAAGATAACGATAGGGCAACAACAGTGATAATAGAAGATGGTGACGTAATGATGCTAATAACAAATGATGACTAGACGCCATAGCGGCAATCCAGCCATGCGTCGGTGGGATCGATAGCAGAAACGGCAATAGGGTGGCAAAACGCGTGGCGCATGTTCATACTCGTGTGCGGTAAAATCGTACACAGCTTCCATAGTCAGAAATATTGTACTATACGGCGATCTAGAGGAATAGCCAAAAAGAGAGAAAGAGATAAATGAAAAACATAGAAAAAGAGAGACAGACAAAGGGAAAGAAAGAGGGAGAGAAATATGACGACAAGCAGGGAGAAATCATTGGACGTACAGAGGGAAGAGTTTAACAAGATAAGTCGTAAAGATAGCATTAACAATTCAGATTGCGTGGAAGTCTGAACGACAAGCAAGCACCGAGACTGACCATTGCTTTGGACCTTTATTTCGATAGTAATATAATAATGACAATATTAATAATAACGACGCTTCGCTTTTATCCAGTGTCGTATGTAATAAGAACAAGACACTAAAATAAAAGTAAACATCATCTTTCGAAGTTACGAGAATATACATATATATAAATTAGACTGTTTTAGTTCGAATAGAGATATGTAGGTGCATTTGTTTGTAGATTTTCAGCGTTTTGGCTCAAAAATTACAGGTTATGCAGAGATCATATTAGACGCTATAGCAGCTGTACTTTCCTTCCCATACATACATATATAGCTGGCGGCTGTCGAACCGAATTCTCAATTTGTCTCGAAGACCTAGTAAGGTTTAGGAAAAAAGTATATAAATGAGCAAATGAACCGTTGCAATCGTTTTATGACGAACACGCCTGGACATGTTTATAGCCAAGCAAAAGTGAACAACACCTCAAATACTGGTAGAGCAGCTTAAAGAACTTGAAGAGTGCCAACATTACGGAAAAAAAAAAAGAAATTCATAACAAACGGATTCATCTCGAGACTGTCAGCAAGTGACGTTCTACTGCCCTCTCTAAGTCGACTTCCGTGTGAATCAAAAATCTCGAGTGAGCAGTCAGAAAATACGAAATGTTGAGCTGTTTTACCTTGCCGCTATATTATAGGCCGAATAAAAGATGGCATAGTGACTAAAACAGCAGTGTTCCTCAGAAAATTCGCATCATGTAACATTAGGTTGGCGGTACAATGGAAATACGATCATAGGAATATAGGTAGTAAACGTATATTTGTGTAATCGATACATGAATATAAAAAGTGTTCCCCGTGTTTTATCGGGTTCAACCTCATCTTGCTAAAATTAATCAGCACGACCAATGCTCGGAGCATTTGATGCTTGCCGCACGAAGCTCTGTAGCATATCCATATGAAAATAGTAATGGGTAGGCGTTACAAAACAAATGGTCGTGAGTCGTTATAGAACGCCCCAATCTGACGTCGTAAGCCATCTCACTGTAGAGACCAAGCAGGGCCTTCGAAGGTTCGATTACCATGGAAGCGTCGACTGTTCCCATCCGTCATAGATCCAAGGAGTTTGCATCTAAAACAAATATAATTGAAAATATCGGAGGACACCCTGTACATCACAATGCAAAATACATACAATCTATATTACTTATGACGCTGTGTCATTTGCGCCGCCATTGATGTCTGTTAGACACGATCTTTCGTACTCTTCAGCTATATTTTAGTGTTATTTAATTGTATGTCTTTAAAATGTTAGCTTTATAGGATACGTTGTCTTATCGAAGGCGGAATAATCACGGATGCTCGTTCTCAAATTCAATCTTGATAGACAAATGACCTTTTCTGCTGGCACCTATAACTGATATTTATATATGATAACGAGAATTCCTCGATATATGCTATATATCTCAACAAACCAAAAGTAAACAAACAAAAAAAAATCGAACAAACAAAAAGCAGACAAACAACCAAGGAAACAAACAAACCAAATAATTCATTCACTCTTTAACCTATGGTTCGGAACGGTTGTTGAACATCGCTCCTGTTTTTACACCGGTCACCGAAATGAAACTCTGCTACATCTAGATGTCTTCGTGCAATACAGCTTATTCTTTTAATAATTCAGTTAATTGTCTATAATCGAGTATTTCTTCGAACGTTTGTCTAAGCATTTTTTGACATAATGAAAAAGAAAAATGAGATAGCAAATCACAATACCAAACAGTAGCATACAAGTAGGCTTGAAACGTGCAGCTGTCAGTGAAACAATCAGAAGTTACTTTTAAGTGCATATTTAGTAGAGTGTTCCCAGAAACTGTTTTCGTACGTAGAACCAATTGTTTTCATATTGCCATTTTGTGTTTAAAACATAACTTTCCTGGGGATTAGTTACTAATGATAGTTTGTAATCAGACATAACACGCCCTTTTCTTACGGTATATATTCTCGTTGATGGGTGTTTGGCGTTACTGTCAGCTTGTTATTACGTTTTACAGTAATTCATTTCGATCGATGGTAATAATCTTAGAATCGTGTGCTTTTACATATACGCAGAGTGTTTGTGGCCCAAATAACTGCAAAGAGGCAAAAGACCAAACAAAAAGCTATATTCTTTTATCTAAACATATTTCTTTTCCTTACCTCATGGTAGATTTAGTTTAGCGTTCCATCTACAGCCGCCAACCCTGACAGAGAGGTTCCATGATTGTTTGCAATATTTTTAAAACCAGACCTATGTCGTAACTTGTGTGTGAACAGGAACTGAACAGGAACGCATATGTCGCTACCGGCGTGAAAAATCTTTCGGTAGCTGATTCTCTAACAGGCTTCAATAGCGGCGTTTAGCATTGCTTGAAGGGCCTTTTGTCAGAGTAGGGGGTTCAATATGAGCAATCCGAAGGGAGTAGCAAAGTTCATGATAAATATAGACGAAATATTTATACTAAACGAAAGCTGAGGCGTTGGTAAAGTGACGCCAGCTATTTGGTATTTGCACCACATACCCTTTATTATTAGACGGGTAAGGACTTATATATAAACATGGAACAAAATTAGCGCGTATGTCTACGCATGTTATATGATGAACACTGTTGATATAAGTATCGCAAGCAGAATTGAAACACTGACGATCTTTGAAATATCAGAATTTTTTACTTGATTATATTTAATACGGTTTATTTGTGTTCCGCCTAATGAAAGCAAGTCATATTAACTATATCTGCTTGACTGAGTCATCAGATGAGCATTTAACGCATTTAGATTGACATCAAACTGAGTAGAAGTGCCTTATTTCCGTCTATGGAACCTTAAAGTTTTACCACTTACGGCACTTGAAACGGGTCAAACATCTATTGCTTCTCAGCAGAGAGACACGCTTGTTACATAGGCTGTACTTAACATTTTTATCGTAAAGGAGCGACTAATTGCATTTGGTCCCGAGGTAAATAAACACGATTATGAGATGTACCGCATGACCTGATAACTTCACTACATAGCAATGATTTATGCCCTACGCGGTTTTTTTCGGCAGGCCGGGAGAGCGATAAATGTGCACAATAATGACTAAGGTCTAACGAATGCATCCGACTAGTAGACTATCAACAGTAGTTGGCATTGTGGGTGATTCGAGAGAACTCGAGGTTCAAAGTGAAGATGTCATCAAGACAGAAAAGTTGCGACTGATCTATCGATCGATTTAAGTTGTCTCTGCTTGTTTGAAATAATATAATGATTTGTGTGTTATGCTTTACGAACCTCCGTAAAGAATAATAGGAACTATTGGATTTGAATTCCTAAAATGTTTAACTAGATTTTAAATTGATAAAAATATGAACCAGAGCTTAAATCGATGAACTAACCAACTCTAGTTCTTCTGTTAAATCGAAAACTATTCTATTTAACAGAAATGTTGTGCTATTCATTTCTGTCGCTTGCATTTGTACTCACTAATAACTTCACCTTCAACTTCACAAGTTTCTTCGCGCTGCGGACATGGTCAGAGCGAACTCTAACTTATGAACTGATTACCAGTTTAGTCCATATTTATTAATTCTATCACTCGAGATCTAGTTAGTTAGTTAGTTCGCTTTTATGAGCTTTAATACAGAATTAATCTATTTTTTTAGAAAAAAAATCAGCGAAACTGCGGTTTTTTTTTATAACAAAGCTACTAAGCACATTTAATAAGTTTCTACCAAATGGAACGTATTGCTTTGTGAAGGCTTTTATTATGTATAACACCTCGGTATATAGTAATGTCTATGGTATATATATATATATATATATATATATATATATATATATATATAAAAATTTTAGCTACATAACGAGTAAAAAACATAAAAACGTTAAATAGAGCATAATTATTCAGAGAGCAAAATTTAAGAGCTAAAATAGTTAGCCTCAACTAGAGATCAATTTATGGGAGAATTACTTACACACAAGAATACGATGTTCCTATGGTTTCCGAACGTATATATATCCCTCATATATATTCCTTGCTAGTTTTTCCTTATACGGCCATCAGTTAACTCGAGAAGCTTCCCTTTGACAATGAAATCATAGTAAAACTTTTCATCGATAACTCTCGCAAAATCCTTCGCTGAAAAAAACGCGACTACTTTGCGAAATTCGAAGGCGAGAGGAAGTTCAGTTGGCAGTTGCTGTTACTACGATTTATAAACACAATTTTGTGGTACAAGTACACGAAAGAATGATGCCGCCGAAATTGTTTTGATGACTCAATTGATCCAAATGCCCGTATCGCCTTCGCCAACAACCTATAGATTCAGTCAAAGGTTAGAGCTTAGAACATTTGAAGTTAGAACCGTTAGCGTGTTCTTATAAGTTATTCTTCATAAAGCATCCGTGAGTTTAATCAGAAGGTCTTCATAAACAGTCTAAACGCCTTTAAAAACTGCGATACATCAGACGCGTGTCTCGTCTGTAGGTTCTTACGGGACCAACGTAAGTTTTTTTATGGTGGGCTTATGGAGATATTGCGTTATTTATAGGTTATCTATTTTCTGCAGTTTTGTCGATGAGAAACCAAAGCAGCTGGTAAGTATCTACAGCTGAGAGAGATGAAACGACACTCCTGACTAAGAAAACGACAGCACCACGGTTCACTAGCACCGTGGAATTGTGCATTATTGTATAGTCCAAAGCCATCTAGCAAAATGGGGGATGGCATGCGTAGAAGTTTCTAACGAGCGAAGACTGAGAACTACTCAAAGTAGGTTCTAAACGGTTTGAAAGTGCAAGTGGAAAAGTATTTTAGGTTTAAATAAGGACAGACCTAATAAGGATTCTAACAAGGATAGATTAGTGAACGTGAGATGATATGAGAAGCAACGAGCTGATCGATTTGCAAATGAGAACAACTTTTTGCTCGAGTGAGATCTTTTTCAGACGTCTATCAAAAACGTTTATTAAATTAATTTTGATGAGTTGTATTTCGTTTGATTACTTTTTGCATACCGTGCATCAATTACCAAATTATTTATAAAAATCCTAAACCTATGAAAATTAGGCGAAAATTCAATCTACTTACTTTTTCTATTAAAATTCAGGAAATCTCTGTTCCGTGATTGCTCCTACATTAATTAAATAAGGCCACATGCCACATTTTCTTATTTCCTCTAAAAAATGAAAATAGGCGTGATACCTAAGTTCAATAAGCACATAATAGAGCTGCGAGATTTTTGAACAATTCGCAAGAGACACGAAAGAATGTCGCCTAAAATTTCCATATGATCATACAATGCCTGTACCATTCAGCGCCTTTCACTCAATATAAAGAAAGAATATATCAGAAATATGCATTTTGTAAGAATTTTCAATACATTTCTAAGACACCATTACACTATCTGGGATACATAATGGTTAGAAATTATGTACGGAAAAATGGAACTTGAAATACGAAAAAAATAAATCAATATCCTCTATTTTCCTTCGGCAAAAGGTAGTCAATTAAACATTTCGACTGCATTAGATACGTCGCTAAGATTTTTAACTACGTCGGGAAAAAAGTACATAATTCCGCTAGTTTTTGAGGTTTTGCGGAGAAAACAATTTGAGATGGTGATTATTAAGGGTAGGCCCAGAAACTTAAAAGGCCGTTTGAGATAAAAATGACATCACAAATATCAAGTTTGCACCAGCAAAGATTAAGGCTTTGTTTGGTGATGTTGCATTGTATACAGCAAGAGAAAAAGCGATAATAATTGTATGAAAGCACACGCGCATTTTATTACCATTGTGCATGCAAATTATGAGCTAGGTGGCCCATGAAAGGATCTAAACCAGCAGGTTCTCATAGTTCGTGCTGGTAAAACCGTCGTATCGCTACGCAATGATTTTCATGCTGGTCGAAAATAGCACAAAAGGGCTAATGCTACTAAGAAATAGAACAATTCAAAGCCATCGCTGAAGATTAACTGAAGACACTAATGGTTGATACATCGAGCCGCCTCACCACTGTGGCGATCAGTTTCGTATTGCGTTTAATACTCAAATAAGCCAAGAATAGCTTGGCTTAAATTTCTATTTGAATTATCTTACGCATAGGTCAAAAAAGGTTCCTATAAAAAATAGTTTTTTGCAAGTTTTTCTCATTTTTCCATATTTTAATAGATGTAGCTATGATCTAATTATTAAGAACTAGAACGTTTTAACCAGCGTTGTAGTGAGGGTTGTGCAATTGTGGGATATATCTTGATTTTTCCGCGTCCGAAATTCGTATAAGCCATGACAGCTGTTCATAGCTTAGTTCTACAAATAATACATACTTAGAGTAATCTATTCGGTGTGCAGATACTCTAATTCGATTGCTTAACAGTTAGTTCAAGTGTTTTATAGACCACAATATTTAAGTGCGGAGAACCGCTAAATTGATTGAAGGTTAGGTCTATAAAAGAGTTCGTTTCGCGTATAGAAAAATACAGGGGATTGAAGTTTTTAGATCTGCTATAGAGACACCTGAACAGGTTCAAAACCACAGCGAAAACGGGTCACATCACCTTAAAAAATATTTAAACTCGTTTGTTGAAAACTCAACCTTACACAGCGTGTGATTTTCTTAATGTTATACGTTTATAAAATTATACAACCCAAATACATGAGCTTTTGGACAATTTTTACACACAACTTTTTAAATACTTCCCTTAGTAGCCATTGCAAACACCCTATACGTTAGATGGGCCGATAACTAAATGGAAAAAAAAACACTATTTACATAAATTTCCTGAAATTCCATAAAAGAAGTGGACAGCTGTTAGCCTAAAAATTGTCCGCGTTATAGGATAATTCTAATGGATAATGAAAATGGCTTGTATTTTCTATTGATGCCTGCTTTTGTCCGTCACTCTTTTCTCTACATTTATATTACCGAGAACTCTTCTTGCTTTAGAACGCCTTGAGGCTACTAATCTCATGATGATTCAACATGAACGAGCCATTTCGCGATTAACTAATGCCGTAAATCTTCCAGCCTCGTCGGCTGGTACAATGGCGATTAATTGCGGTCGGCCTGTCACTGCTCTTTGTAAGCACACTCTGCTTGACTGGATTTCTGGATGATTTAGGAACGTTGACGGACAAAAAGCCTTTCTCATTTAACTACAGCGGTGTTTTTATCTCGGGTGAACATGTTCTAAATTGAGGAAAGTGTGCTCTCATTCAACACTTACAAATCGAAAACGACCTAAATATAAAAGAATTTTTTTGGATCGTGTGAAATGTCAAGACCTTGAGATAACTCCAAACAAGTTTACTCTAAAGTACATTCAAACTGTAAAATACAACGGGCCGAAAAACGTTGCACTAGAATTTCTCGACTAATCAGTGAACTTGATACGTCCTATCGATCTATCTTTTGGAAAAACATTTTGGTTCCTCAACATCAAGAAGTAAATTTATCGAACTAATACTGTGGCAGGTAATGCAAGAAAAAACACCTTGAACTTTTGTGTTGAACAAATCATGATCACGATTTCAACTGAATAGCGAGGAGGTAATTCACCAGCCCTGATAAAAAAATAAATATAACCCAGCAAGTATACAAAGGTATAACGCACCTGTGATATCTTTGAATTATTTATTCGATTTAACCGATATATATATATATATGGTTCTATTATGGAAAATAACGTATTTTTACGTCAGATGGGGTAACTTAAGAAGTTGTTAGGTTAGCTTGGACTGACGCGAGCAAACTCAGTGCTTCTAGTAGCTATTTCAGTTAACTGAATCAACTCCGCCTCACCGTATCGTGTCAATAGGCATCGAAAATATGAACAGGTATTATGATGGTCATACATACTTGTGACCTTCCACGGTAGTAGAAAATCAAAAGACACAGTCGATCCACGGCAGTTGTTCGTTGGATCCAAGGTGTGGCCTTAAAGTAATACCAAACTAAATTGTGAACCACGTGGGTTTATCAGGTGAAAATTCTACAGTAGCAAGGAAATTATTTGGCCGCATAAACTGATCTACATATGCCTTTGTCCTTAAGTTTCTAACAAGAAAGAAGGTTCTGAGCAAGTGCTAATAGGTAAGCGATTCTATTCCACCGCTATAACGAATCGCTCATTTTCGTTTCGATGTCGATGTTAGGCTTGGTGAATCCAACGTGGCAAATACATCTTAGTCACTTAGTTAATAAGTTAATAAATTAATTAGTTAATAATTTAGTTCATTATGCTAACCGCTTCGAATGGCTTGTGCACTTATTGCTTCCTTTAGAACATTTACATTTAATCTATTTTTAAAATTATCAAAGGATTTGGTCCAATGAACTCAATTGCCCTACGTTTATCTTTCCATTATAATAATCTTAGTTACTTGCTGGTCACTTCGCGCCTGTGGCAAGACGTATATAATTATAATGTACTCACTTGCCCTTACCCGTATCTACGTATCACTGACCATTTTCAGATAGACTAGAAGACCTGAATATAATAATAGGAATAATATTTATAAAAGCTTCTTGCGTTTCTTAGTTCCTTACTTATGGTTCGACCAAAAAATACTAGTGTTTATTACTGGCTTTCGTTGCTGACATATATCTCATATGTCATATACAGTCTTTTCGATTTAGAAAGCAAATTAATATTTCCTTTTGCTTTTCAAAGTTTGCCATGATATGCTTCTCAACTATGTATGAGTAGTGTTTAATCTGATAAATTTAATTTAATCGATATTAATGGAATAGTATTAGCACTTTGTATTATAGATACAGAGGGGAAGGGTACATACTGCTCCGTATTTAACTCGATTTAACCTGCGAACTATTCGGTTGTGAAGATACCCACCTTGCTAACTTGAACACATATGTCTATAGGGACAAAATAACAGCTGACAAAACGTTTTTTTTGCTGATTCGTTGCAAGTTTGCGACAATGACTCTTCGTCCGTTCAGCCGGGCATTGCAAACACGCTTTTCCAATTACCCTGTAAATGAGTTCCTTCTAAGCGATCCGTGATTCCCTAAGACAGAACGTTGAATTACATTGCGGCGCAAAACACGCTCCTTAGTTCGCCTTGCTTTATATCGTTCCTACGACTGCGCATGGCGTTAAACGTCTTACGAAACGACTGGTAACTGCCGACACATAGATGATCGTAGAAGCATACTTCTTTTTCAAATAAGAGCAGCAGATAAAAATAAAATTTTCACGCTTTTATCTTCGTTAATTTACATTTCGAATATAACCGTGGCTCGTACCTACAGGCTGATGGCACTACAATAAGCACTGAGCGAATTCGGGCATATCTATTCGCACTAACAATGCTTTACTCGTTTTGTAGGGATGTGCGTGAACGTTTGATGCTGGCTGGTACCAAAAACATAAGTACGCCAATTAATACGCCACTATCAATTATCGTTCGAAATGTTATCTCAGATCATAAGCTTTTCTCCAGCTACCGTGACAAGTGTTGCTATGCCAGTACGTGTTGAAGTCTTGGTACATCCGTCGACGATAGTTCGTATGTAGCTTTGCACACAGGCGGCAGGCGAAGTGCAGTGGATCTTGGAGTTGATAATAACTCCTGTAAAAATTTGTCGTCAAATGGAAGGCACAGAAAAGAGCAGCAGGAGTGAAAACAACAAACAGATACAAGCAGCATTGTAAATTATACGGTAACGTGTTACTTTGCGTGAGCGAACCTAAGCAATATGCGCCATATAATTTATTATTTAAATATTCAAGACTATATACATCGAAGCCGTATTAGTTAATGGAATGTTATTTTCACGCCTAACAGCAAGGGCCCTCACAAACTACCTATAAACGATAGAATACGATTACTGAACTTCGCTGAATAATAAATCTATTTTGCTGATTGTAGAAGTCATTAATTTACTGGGTTTTGTGCATATGACACATTTACAACTGATATATTTTCCTATCCTACGCGCGCCATAATTACAGTAGAATATTTAAATGATCGTTTATGAAAAGCAAATATGCAATAACGCAGTGTGTTCGATTTCTTACACTCATGTCTATTCTGGACGCTTACCTCCAGCGATGATAGCTGTTATATAGCACTGGGTCATTGCTAACGTGCTGTATGTAGTTGGCGAGTTGTTTTATACTTGAAAATTTGTTCACGTTTATATAACTGCCAGGCGGAGCGAACCGCGAATAATCCGCGCCTCCCAGAACAATGGGCACCATCTCACTATGTTCAAGGATGTTGAAGAGCTTCTCGGTTATGTAGTCATTACAGATAGAATTTTCAAAGCTCAGATAAAATAAGTGGTCTTTTGAAAATTGATCGTAACATGGCGAAGACCTATCGCATTTAATAGTACCACAATCACCGACAATATCAGTATGAACTCCATATTTCGCAAGTTCTGCGACTAGCGTCTCACGTTCACTTGACGTTTGACAATGTGACACGAACCACGTGGCCAGTTTGGTCTTGTTTACGTGGAAATCCTTTTTGATCGGCATGAACTCGTACTTGCTAATGACGTTCTTGGTTAGAGGTATATCTGCATCTTGCCGATAAGTTATCGTCCAATTAAAGAGATTATTAAATGACTCGGGCAAAGGTGGTGCATGCGGAGGCGCCTCAGCATTAAGCAATACAAACACCTCGTCACGAGATTGCCGCTTAGGAACATCGGTAGCGTTAATGTCTCGAAGATGGACGATAATGGCATCGGCCTGCTCCGTGCGGTTCATCGTTACCCGGCATGGATAGCCGGGACAAATCTTCTCGAACGGTGGAATGTAATCACGTTCATTGAAAAACGTATTCCACAGTAAAATTGTTTTGATTGCTACATCGGTGTTGACATTAACTGCGAATTGATCTTTCGCGCCGCCTTCGACACCGATATCTCTGATAAGGGTAAAGAAACTTTTCTTCGCCGGTTCAATATATGAAGTCGGATGCATGTGCAGCTTTGCGGAAGATGACGCTTCACTGACCGCTGGCTCTGTCCTCTTGACGCTATCAAGATTAATGCTGGGCGCAGGCTCATTGTCCGAGTGTTGAGGATTCGTAGCCGAGTTTGCCGCATACACGAAATAAACGCAGCAAACGCCGGCGACAACTACATACGGATAGAGGAATCGACGAATGGGGGAATTTTGCCGAACAAGGGAAGGCCGTTCGTAAAACGGATCGAGCCGCTTCAACCATCGCCAAAGAGGTCCCGATCCTAACGTACTTCCTGCGTTTACCATTGGAACATTTGTCGTGATTTCATCTGCCGATCAATAAACGCAAAACAAAGTAATATCTCGAATTCCTGTCAATTTAGTAATAATGCTTAGTACTGTAAACGAGAACACCATTCGACAGGGTAAAGGCGAACACACATTAATTGCTCGTAAATTAATGACAAATGTTCAGCGTAGCTTTAAACAACGAAGAAAAAGGTGTTTGAAGAAGATATTTTTACCAAATATTCCTTAAATATATATTCGTTGGTGTACCTGATGTATTGCCGCAACGCTTAGATAGGAAAAGTGTTTATGCTAAAGCCGCAAAGTCCTCGTATCGATTCTAACTGATGTGCGCGTTTTGATATAAAATATATACGTACATAATTACTAGACGTTGGTACAACTAATACTTGATCAACGTCTATTTAAATCGTTACGAAAATAACTGAAATACAATATATGTAAGTTGGCTTTGCTAGCAAGTTAATGCGTGAACACACTGAAAGCCTAGGAAGCATGTCTTTTCCCAATTCATATGCTCCCGAGTTTGAGCGCTTACTGTTGGTCACTTGTTATTAGCGCGATGGTGACACACTGCAAATTATTAATTGATTTCGTGACCCTTAGCTACAGCCGTGAGTTGTCGAACTAAAAGGCTTGTCTTTGGCAAACAGTAACTCTATTGCAGAAGATAAACAAGTTTGGACGAGTTTTCATAAACACCACTCAGACGAAACGAATGTTGACATAGGGAAATTATGGAAAAATTGCATTTCATGCATTTTACCGATCACCCAAATATAAGCTGTACAAATCATTCCTTAAAGTTTAACGCTATTTTTCTTTTTTAATTGAATTAGGAAACGATAAACTAGATAGAATGACATAGATTGAAAACAAATTGTGGTTTGTGAAAGGCACTACATTGAAACATCTTAAATTACCTTTATGGGAGCTATATAGGCTAAGGGAAGGCAGGGCTATATAGACTACCGTACATTTTAACGTGTAACGAGGATACCATTGATTGTTACTTTGGTAGAGAAATTGAAAAAGCTAGCTTAGGTCAGAGCACAAGTTAACCCAAAAATTAATTGTTTTGAGTTCCTTTTTTCGGTACTGCCGCTAGGCAGACGGTCGAATTTAGGCTAGTGGGTATATACGTGTATATTTGTAAATGTACAAGCATCAATATCAGTTATGTATCGTATTTTTGTGCTACAGCGTGTCATAATTGTCAACCGTATAGCATATGCGATTGTTTTTGAAAGGAATTGTAACGACCCTTAATCCACACCACACAGTCAAGCCTGAACAAAATTGCATTGGAGTTGGCATTGGAAAACAATGCACTTTACAGATCTCCATCAGTTTTCTAAACAAAATACAACCACTGAATGTGCCAGTAATCGAGTAAAACCTTTATTAGAATTTAACCTAGCTAATCGACCATAACTTTAAAGGTAGCTGCAGCCTTGAACTGACACACGCCACAGCCTATTCTTAGAAAACAAGCATTTTTCCTTTGTTTTCGTTGAGAGATTGACATCTTCGCATAAAATCATTTACGGTCCATATAGCTCCACAACTGATTTATATCGTCATATCTTATAAGACTGTGTCGCCCCAAAACGTACGTGCCTTCAACAGATAATTTTCCAGAAGCTAATAAATCGTGGTAGGGCCCTTTCAGATCATAAGATAGAAGCAATGTTTGTAAAATGAACTGAAATAATTTTTCTCCAGTAGCAGTGGCCGTTCTTAGCAGTCTCCTTAAATTTGGCTTATATAAACTCTTGCATTATTTTGTAGTGGAAAATTGTAGTGGAACGTCTCATACTATTGTTATTGAACTTTAGGTAATTCTCAAAACATCGACAATTTTAAATTAAATCAATAGTAAATGTAGCTGACAAATGCTAGTAAATTTTTCTGAGAAAAGTTTAATGGGTGACAAGAAAAATATTACAAAGGCTTTTTAATTTTTTATGTGCCTGACAAATTCGTTACTTTTTATTGAGTTACTGTATATCAAATAGTATGGGCACTACTCTGTTGAATTTTAATCATCATTAAACAGTACTCAGCTTCCAATCATGCAGGCACGCCCTTCAATTTATCGATATTTAGCACTCGAGGCATCCACCGATTGGCATACGCATAATACTAATCCAATAATATAAAATATATAGATGGCGTTCCTACCATCTAGTAGTATAGATGAGAGGCGTTCCATTAGAAGTTTATTTGCTATGAAGACCGTCACATACTTGAATCACTCTCTTCACTTCAAATGTAAATGGTCGTATTCCACTACAAAGAGCCAATAGTCAATAAAAGACCGGGAACAACTTATATCATCAATTACGTACCATCCGATAGGTCCATTGTCAGCAAATTTCAAATCAGGGGCCAGCTTGTCGGTGCGAAGCAGATATCTTGTTGTTTCCAGTGATAATCTTGTTCAGCGCACACAGCTGTCAAGCCTTTTGTCGCGGGTATTCTTTCATAGCGGTCCATCTCCTTAGCGAAATAGGCCGCAGGTTTGATTCCATACGTATATGACACGAAGCGAATATTTCAGCGCGGAGTTATCTCACTTCGCTATTTTGACCAATGCAATACTTGCTTTCCTTGTAACGCTCTATTGACAGTTCGCTATTCATAGTTGAGCTTCAGGGGGTGTTTGGCAATTCCTAGCCTTCGACGGGATGGTGCGCTCGAGAGGTCTTCGGCGCGTGCGCAGATGGCTGAGGAAGGAGATCAGACACAACGAAAGATTTCTAGCTCGCATTTTGATAACCCGGAGGCTGTAGCAGGGGAGAGGACCTTGTGGGTGAAGCTTTGAACTTCGAAGGAAAGGGAACTAACAGAATGGGGGAAGTGGTAAAAAATTACAAGGGCATTCGTCTAAAGCATCGCAGAGTACCTTGTTGGCGACAGACACCTTTAACAGGGTAAAGGTGTCTTCGTCAGATGATTCAAATCTGAAATACGATTAATCGGATACAGGTTCCTACAGCAAAATATCTGTAGTTATATTAAGAAACAGCGATTTTAATGCTATTTACATATAAAAAGTCAATTTTCTAAACTGGGTAAGTCAAATTGTTCAGAACAAGAGAGGCGTCCGATTCGCATGTTAATGAATACCAATGGAAGATGTGAGTTTAAGCAATCATTGTATTCTTGTATGCTCTGTTGCTAACCGTGGGTGCTGAAGCAGTAAAAAACGTTTTCCACGACACCGCGTCTTGCATGAAAGCGTTCAGGAGAAAAATTTAGACCAATATATTACTAACCTATTCGAGCTAACCTGTAAACTAAACCAGTTCGCATAGGTTAACTGGGCTCATTGTTTCAATGGATAACCATAAACCGGTTACGCATCCTTCAGTTTATCTGACAGATCAAGAAAGGCTCTCGGCACTTATTAAACATTTTGAGCGAAGCTATTGATCAGTAATTATTCCTTTCTACACGAATTCTGTAAAATACTAAAAACAAAATCTGAATGAGTAATGAGTTATAAATGGTAATTTATTGACACATGCTATGTGTATAAAACTATATATAGTGCAGCTGTCGAATAAACACGAATATCTACTTCATCAGCATCATCCGTATAAAAAAATGTTTCCTTTACTATAGAAGACATTACTAATTAAAAATATGCTGCGGCATTAATTCAGCAGTAGGCAAATCGCTGCGGCCCGTTTCCATTTGTAACGACGTTAACAGGTCTACCCATGTAGACACTATCCTTTTTTTTTACTGCATCTCATTTGCATCCCCAGTTGTTATCGTTTGCATTATTGCTTGATGCACCACATGAAATCTTCTCGTCAGCAGCTAAATCAATCGTTTATTTTGATTTGCCCACATTGAGGCTCAGTGCTATTTAAGCTATGAGACTCTTACATAGACAAAGAATTTTCAGTTAGCATTTCCATATAGTTTTCGTTCAACTTGCCCATCCTTACATCCCTATAACTACCAGTCTTTTTTTTACAGAGGTTGCTCTCACACACGTATGTTGTAGGATGAGAGACGATCTCCAATCTCCTACCGATTTTTCTAATGTTGCAGTTTAACGGTTCATGAAATTTACGTAGCCCTCGATTATCGTTCAGTTGCCGACTGAACGATAATGAATTATAACTTAACATGTGACAAATATCTTAAAAACGCACGTAAATCTAAAAGCCTATGGCTCCAGTTCTCACAACAAATCTATTTAGATTTTGCTATGAAGGTTAGATCTAATTGCACTAGGCAATAAGAGCTCTAAACAACGATACCTAAATGTTATTGCATGTTATACTACGAATAGCTCTAAATACTTATTTTATTGTTAAATTTATAAAAGAAGTAACTACCGCTTCTGTTTTTCATTTTTTTGTTACAACCTATTTATTTGACTGACTGAAATTTAATAAAAAGGCCGTGCTATCATAGTGGTCATCATGTAATTCGTCCAGAAAATAGAACTACATCTTTCTTCACTGTATAGTTCATATTTTATTTTCGCTTAAACATCAATAAGATTCCTAAGTAATTGTATGGAAAATATAAGGGAAAAAGACAAAAGATAAGTTGTTTTACTAGTATTCATATTCGTCCTGAATATGCAATGTGTGCTCTTTCCTGAACAATAAACCAAATAAACCATGTCAGTCTTTCTTTATGAAGAAAAATATCAATCTTACCCAAATCTAAAAAATCACCTAGATATCTATTTAATTTTTCTGCTCTCATTGGGCGTAAAGCTTAGTACATTATTCATTTACAGACATTTTTCTTAACAGCGTTTTCTGTACACACGCGTCAATCAGGCTCGTACAACCGTTTATTAAACGGAGATAACTGATGCATTCCAAGCGTGTAAGTCCGCCCCTAGGCATAATTTATGTTGAGGAAAATACCCTCCTTGCTTCACAGAAGCGTAAAGGTCTTTTACGGATTACTGCTCGAACATTTGCCGGTGTCTATGCATAAAAGTGCCATATAAATTGATTTCTTAGATGAACCTTTGGCTGAATACGGTATTCACCTAAGTTTTTGCTTATCATGCAACACTGAAAACATATGCGGCCTAAAAACGTTTCGTCAAATGTTGGGTCGGTAGATGTTTCCAGTACATATGGAGTATACCGCATGAATATACTATAATGACATTTCAGCGATGTTCAATCCTTTTTTGTATTACTTCGAAAGAATCAAATAATCAAGCAGCTTTCCCTGTGTTTCTGTTACATTCTCCACTGTGTTTGGCTTAATATTTGAGCTAATATATTAGCGAGCAAATGCAAGTTACATCCGCATACTTCACCAACCACTTTGATAGACTCACGAGCTCATACAATATTAACTATAATAATAATACGTCTGTCAATTAGTACTCGAAAGTTCTGTCGAACAATATATACTGTCGTCGCCGTTTGTCTGATCTGCGAACAGTGATGGAGTCAAAAAAAAAAGGTCACTTATTCTTTCTCACCGTTTTCATTTCAGGACATAATACATTGGCTGCCATCTCATATGTACGCCTGTTGCACAGCAAGAACCTCGGTGAATGGCTGTACGAGTGTGGATGTTGCAAAATAAAAAACGAGACCAAATGCGATAGAAATAGGTAGAGCGGGTAATGCCTTGCGAAAAATTGCCAGCAGCAGCAGCGTCAGACAGAGTCCGATCAAGATCGCGACGAAGCAGGCGAGTGTCGTATTCCAGTCGCCATACCAGGATGCTTTACCGACGAGCACCGAGTAGAAAATGAAGTCGCCTAGGCCAAGCTTTACGCTCCGTTCTTCTTCCTCACCTTGCTGTATCTGTTGTTGTCGGTGATATAGACGTTGAGATCCGTCATCAGTGTCTAGAAACTCACCGCCTCTTTCATGACTTCCACCCCTTGAAGTGCTTGTACCTGTCGCTTGTGAGTCATTGACTACAGTTGTTGACCCATTGCTGTCTTGGCATAGCCAACTTTGATGAGTTTCAGAGACACCTTCGCCTCGACTAGCCTCGACCTGGCACTGGCCGTCATTGTCAGCTATACCCACAATCCAGACCATCGCCGATGAATAGATGAGTGCAGGGAATATAGGCTCGTCACGTTGCTGCGCCGTTTCAACAAGGATTCGCAAAGGACCTTTCGGAGATAGAACCGCCACTAGATCCCAGATCGAAATAACTGCTAGAACTGCCCATACGGTGAATGCCGGCATGTATTTGATGAATACCATTGCCATGAGGGACGAGATAATGATGAGATATAATTGCTGCAAAAGTAGCGGGCCTTTCCAGTGGATGCAAATCATGCCTACCATGCCAAAGTTCCACACACATAGGGCCACTGTTATATAGTCGACAGCGATGTTATAGTTGGTCAGTACTTCGTAGGCATACAGGTAAGCGAAGAGGAACAGCAACAGAAGGCTGGACATGATCAACCAACCGTGGATGACCTTGTAGCAGCGGGACTTATATAGGACGATGAGTAGAACCGTCATGATGACGATGACACTCATCAAGACGAAGGCGTTGGCAAAGCTCTGCCAGACTTTTGTGGTGGTGTCAACATTTTGATCATGAAATGGCGTATAGAGTAGATACTGTCCATTGCTCTCGGCTAACGATGTAACCGTATTGATGGACGTCACCACGACAAGCATGCATAATGATACAGGTATAATGAGCTTGATTACATGCTTGGCACCGTACTTCAGCTCCTCCTCCTCTAACGGATTCGCTAATCCACTACCGCCGTCGCCAGAAGCACCTCCTCGAAGACCATTGTCGGATGGTACCTCATGGGTCCAACTGTGGCGGCCATTCTGAACAAAGCCAACTTCAAGTGATTCGGTTCCTGTAGTGTTCAAATCCTGCCCCCCTTGCTTCGCGTCGTGCGGTTTACGTGGGCGCGCTGCTCGCACGACCACCGTTTCGGCCATCAGGGGATTGGTGTCGGCCTCCGTGATGGCCCAGTACTAATTTATGTTCACCTTATAAACAAGTATATTCGACCTGCCTCGTGTTAGGGACAGAAGCCGTATACGGCAAATGTGCGTAAATCTCGTAGGACGCTTAATGGCAATTCGAGCTCACGTAGACGAGCGGGGTCTTCCGGACACGCCCGCAAAATAGTTTGCAGGCAGAGTGACTTCAGGGAGCTAACTGTAAAGGCAAATATGGCATACATACAGCGTGTTCGTTAAACCGTATCATGTTAACATCTACAGTATGTCTACTATGTTGGGTTTAACGTTGGTTTTAATATAAAAAGAAGTGGTTTAATTACTGCAGTCACCACAGTTCTTGCTTTATCTATGTTAAGCGAAGTTATGCACATTGGTTGCAAATCCTGTGTATTCATGCTAGTCGAGGCATTATCACAGAATTTAATATTGAACCTACCGAACCGAGTTATTAAGACAACTCTTCTTACGCGACGATTAGCGCCACTAGGGTACAGCAAAAATTTTCCGTTCAGAGGTAACGCTGTCTGATAGGTCTCTGCGACGGCTTCGGCTGCGTTATGTTCTCTTGGCCTTGGCGTATATGGTACAGCTTGCCACGGATGGCTTTCGAAGGTATCAATGTTAAGGGCTGTATCATGCCCGACGGACTTTAATATACCGTAACTAACCTGTATCAGAAGCACAAGAGCAAATAACGAAACGTTCCCGTTACACTTTGTGAATACGAAACAAATGACAGAAATAATTACTAGGAAAAAGTAATCTCGAAATGGATCGCACTTTAAGAAATGCATATAGAATATTAACGTGTTAGGCTAGTCATACATAAATAGCATAAAGGACACAGCACATATTTATAAATCATATCAAAGGGCCAACAACTCTATTCTACAATATATAAACTTCTCAGCTTGCAATGCAGTACAATGCAATTCTGAAATATGATAATGTTTGGTTGCCCAGAAGGAAATTTGTTGACGTACCCGATTTCCGTCGAAATCTAACCAAAAGAGCTCGACTTCAAATCCCGTGCAATTCACGAACCTGTAGAAAGCCCTAGAGTTTATATCAGAACCCTTCGATCTGGGCTGAAGCCAAGGCTTTACTTCGGAAAAATCTTCGTTCATCGCCTTATCGGCGCATCATTATCCTTCACCTCTTACCAGGCATGGTCATCACGGTTTTTGCGCCTGTCATGAACAACAATATGAACAAAAGTACGCATACTCTCATATATTTCATCGGCAATACACTGATTTAGAAGATACAGGAATTTTGTCTAAAACATTTTAGATAATATATATATATATGTATATATATAGAGCAAAGCAACACTCTGGCAGGACTTCCACCAATTCCATTACTCTATGCATCCTCCACGTAACACTGTTACTGTATGATACATAAAGACTTAACTCGTTTTAGATTTTACAGAAAATGCAAAAAATATTTGTCTCTATATATCTACAGTATGCCATTTATTTTAAGGGTAGAACAAAATTAAAAGGGACGAACAAGTTGAAAACGAAGTGGAGAAACGAAAACATTTAACCGAAAATGCATGCTACTTCCCAAGAGCTCGTATACAGTCGCTTTAAAAGGAACAAAAAGTTCGTGATGCAATTAACCGGTCCGGAATTGTCACGGGCCCAGTGTTCATTATTTTTGTGAGCACTTCCTTGTATTATTAGTCTTATTCAGAAAAACACCAAAGCACAATCAATTCATTAGTCGTCTACGCAAAAGTTTAAACAATTCTTCCAATTCATACATTCCGATTCAACGATATATTCGACCCATATAGAAAGAATCATTGATCATTTTTATTATAAAGAGGATGAAACGAATTAAAAAATTAGAATAAAATAAAACGAAAACCAGGTCTATGTCATAGAAGCAGACAACTATGCTGCAGGTGTGGAATTACTGGAATGCGACTGAACAGCTGAGAGCGGATAAACATCTTGACAGAATAACACATAACTCCATTGCAGAGATGGATCAGCTGTACAAATTGTGCTCCTAAAAGTCGGTCTAGCGATCGATTACTTAGCAAAAAAAACGCTGACAATTATAATAGTAAATAATCTTTGCCGAATGCCTTGTCAAATGACGATTAAAGCCATCAAAGAAAATAAATAGTATTACATAGTCAAATAGGAATACTATATAAACGCAGATATGTGCTAGCATAAATTTGACAGGAACATTTCACAAAGATCGTATTTTACGTTTTTGCGTTAGGTAGGGAAGAACTGTTGTCTCTGCGTTTCGCAATCAGTCAAACCTCCATACGTTACGGGGGGGGGGGGGGGAGAGAGAAATTCATTACGACATTCACCTATAGTGTGTGCGCTGCGGCACAATCTACAGTCTCTCCTCGGAGTCGAAGACAGCAAACTCCCTTTAGATCACATTAATAGCACTAGAGTAACATCGAGCATACACTTCTTCACAGAACCCAATTTCTATCCACCGGCTGCCAATTTCGATTAGACGCTATCTGACCACAACACTTCAAAAAGGATTAAATTCTCAGGCTCGTCTCAGTTGTTATCCACTTAGACGTTCCAATACCGGGGTTAATGGTGATTAGATAAAGATCGCTTTGCACTTACAGGCTGATGTAATAACTAAAGACCTCTGAAGTATGAATGTAAAAACGATAGAAATACTAAAAAAAAAAAACCATCAAACAAGGGCGTCGTTTGACGACTCTTACTCGTTCGCTTCTTTACACAGATGGGCCAAGTAGCGCCGCACTAAGCAATGCAATACAAAACACTCATCCACTACGGACGGGTCTTGCAGGCCTTTGCTTCTTCAAAACATGTGGCATGGTCTGTGGCACTCTTTGTGATACGTTGACTCTCACCACTTGTTTAGATATGTTACTGAGTTTTGACTGAAGGGAAAGGGAATGAATATTAAATAGATAGCAAATAAATAGATAGGCAAAAATAGGTTGAATTAAAAAATAGATTGGGCTAAGGTGCAACTAAACAAACCTTTTTTTTTTATTACTACATGTATATTGCGGGCTTTATTGATTTAAAAAGCTCAATCGGCTCTTCACAATATATTTGTTTTAGCTTATTTTGATAGGCGTGAATGATATCCAGTCCCTCAACCTTTTATATTTCCACCAAATTAGTTATTCATGTTCTAAACTGTAATGAGCAGCGTAATTTCGCTTAGCATAAATACATGCATGATTTATTTTATCCGTGTTGCAAACCAGAGCGTGGTCCAATTGTATAACCGGGTGCGCGCTCTGGTGCTGTCGTCTGCTCCATAAGTTGTTACTACAAGTGTCACTACAAAAGGCATACCGAATTGACTCCGCCAACCAAAAATGTTCTGTGTGCATACGGCAAATCCTTGTTCCTCCACACAATCATCATCATCATTTCTGTTGTTGTTGTCGTTGCTGCTGTGGTCAACATCGTCGGCATCTCTCAGCGGATGGGAACCGATTCAATGGAAGTAGAGGCAACGAGTCCGCTGTTTATGCCCCGGCAATAGTGATTCTTTACAAGAGCCTCTACGGCGTGTGCCACTACTATTGTGTAGCGTGCCATGTCAACCCAGACGTCAAAGTACCGGTGCTGTACGCAAACAGTGCGACTATAATTGTTGCTATTGGCCGCAGCAGCTGCAGCTGCACTGACACTAGCTCTACATGTAGGTGCCTTTCTGCCGTCGGGGTACTCGGTGTGTCCGTCAACTGGACATTTCGTACGTCGCCATTCTATCGTAGAACCATCGTAGCCTGTTTGTGCTAGCTGGCAGTGCATAGAGGAAACGCGGCAGTTCGTTGTGACGTGGTGGCTAGTACAAATGCAACGGTGACTACTGCCAATCGTGCGGCGGTAAAGAGGATTCGATCCTCTATTGACAAGCCGTGACTGCGGCTAATCTGTTTGCTAGGACAAATGAAATGGTAAGAGAACAAGTTCGACTATACGCTAGGTACTGTGCTTAGTTGCTATTGCTATTATGGTGAAGTGTTGTCGTTTTTGTTGTTAATACCGGGCAAACGGCACTGGACGCAATCAAGTTACGGTCTGCTTCTTGATAGTGTGAACACAAAGTAATTTAGGAGAGAAACTGGGTGTTTGTTGCGATAAATAGATAATGTACTATAGAACCGAAGTCCAGTCATCTTCGGTATTTCAAGTATTAAGACTAATCCGCTTAAGCTATCATAACTAGTTCAGGATCTGTCATATTCGCTATCCCGACTGGCTGAAGCCAATTAAGTGTACAGAACCATGTATAATGCATTCATTTAAGCTCAATGTAATAATAAAATTCTAATAATTATTGTATTATCGGTATATTTTATTCCGGGAAAATATCAGAAATATAAACGAAGCAGGTGAAGTTGGCGTTGTCCTTTAATGTCCGTTGCTCCACGATGCGATAGAATAACAAGATCAGATGCAAATAGACAGGTTTATAATGCTCTAAGCGATTAGCGGTAATAGTTATTACCTAGACCAAGGAAAACGAAATGTTACCTATAGCATCTGCCAGAAGGACACCTTACTCATCTTGTACATCGGCATTATAAAAATAAGCTCAGGATACAGCTTTCAATGGCGCTATTATAGTGGTATTGGAAGAGCTCTGGAAGAAGAGTATATGGAGATAGTAGAAAGTCATGTTATTATAAATTGTTAATGATTGTTGAACGTAAGATTTATCCTATTTATAGGATATAATGACGACAGATTCGCTCAACCACGTTATAGGCTTGAGTAAAATATAAAGTTTCATACTCACCCCCAAACAAAAGAAAGTACACTTTTTAGGCGAATATATATATTATGTTTGGCTTGATTCCAGAATTAAAATCAATGATCGAAAACTGATCATTAGATATAGAGCATGCTTTTTAGCAAAAGTTCTAACGTTTTTCAATTCTGTGTTCCCATTAAGAGTTAATAATTTAGCGTAAATGAGGAACCTCTACGCGATTAACAACGAAAACGATATATGCTCAACTAATAATAGAACTTTGTTTCAGTCGTCCTCCTTGTTCTTCTAGAGCTTCGTTTTCTGTGTAGAAGAGTTTATCTTTAATGCGTTAGTGTGAGCATGACAATAATTGCAATCTAAAGGAAGGCTTTGTCGATCTTACTACTCGAAAGAGTTATATAGTACTACCAAACTCATTCTTAAATTGGATGTGTGTGTGCAATTGGGGAGGAGTTGGGTGGAAAGAAAGAGCTGGTATCTAATAGATACCTCTGTTTATTAAAGGTTCGAACCAACGTGCAATGGTGAACCAGATAACTGAAATGAATGTAACTGAAGATGAAAACCGTAATTTAGGGAAATTATTCTTTTTTCAATCCTTTGACATACCTCCTAGAGTCATTATGTAATGCGGTGAGCTCAGAATACAGTTTTGAATAGATGATTTTACATTATTTTATGGAAGACAATTCAATAAGAAAATAACTTACAGTTAGTAAAAAATGAAATGATTTAGAGATAACGAAATTGCAATTATTGAGTGAAACCTCTGCATAATAAAATGTTTGCACACAGCAACGAAAGTAGGTCTGTTGTCTGTAACCACTACAGTTTCGGTGAAGCTCCGTAGACACTACAAACTACAATTTGTCGCAAAATTCAAACTCTTCGCTAAGCCAACAAAAAACATCATTCTTCAAATCTGTTTTGCCTGCCAGCTACTAATCTGACCTTGTCTACATATATTGTAACATTAGTTTAGCAACGAAACTTTTAAAAATAGCGGGCATTTTCCGCTTAAATTATTTGATCGAACTGCGCTTTGTGCCGTTCTCCAACTTTCAAATAACCTTGACATGTTAGGGCAACTTGCTATTTTCTGTCACGCAAGATGTTCATCTGCCTGTTATGTAAGCTCAGTTAATGAATCGTCTTCGTATGTAGTAGTGTGTACGAAAAACGGCAAACTCTAGTGTGCACTTCAATAGGAGTACACTTTATGAAAGTGTACTCATATATATACATACATGATATATTAACACCTATATATATATATATATAATGAGGTTTATTAGTATATGCTTCGCTCAACAACTGAGGTAATCGAAAACGAAGATGTTACAATGAACATGTTAATTGTTCGAGATAAAAGTTAGCTCCACTTAAAATACGTCTATAAACAGTCACCGTACGGACAACTGTGGAAGCCTCATGTGCGCTTTTGAGCTCCTGACCTTGTCTAATCGGAACACTTTTGTGTGCTTTCTATTCGGGCACAATGAACTAGATTATCAAGATTTATCATATGCAATTTTTGGTATTCGGATATCTGCTGTACTCGTTGCGTCTTAGTAGGCGTTAAGCTATTTATCTGTATGACGAACTGCTGCTCATCTGCTGAAACACGGCTGAAATACTATAAGATATACTATAAGATGACTTGTAAGTTGATTCTAATACTAGTAACTAACTAGAGCTAATACATTTTAATTTCAGCATCGATACAACTTCGTACAAATTTCCTGAAACGAAAAAGCCGAGAATTTCGATCTTTGTCCTTCTGCAGTAGGTACACTTTACTATGTCGGGCCGTTGTGTAGGCTACGGTTTTTGATCAAGGGCTTTCTCATGGTGAACCTATACGTCATTACACTACGCTTATGCTACTTACATCAGTAAACCTAATAGCGCTATGTTCAGTTATTTCGATGTAAATCAACAAGTTGGATGTATAATGTCCATGAGTATTGTAGTATTATGCAGTAATTCAGAAAGCCTTAACCAGTCACATGTTTTGTTTCACGAAAAGCCTATTTTTTTAATCCTCCAGGCTTACAATAGTATTTTTTAGTTACTCCGAAAGCCTGTAGCCACCTCTCAGTCGCCTGCACGTCGAACAGCTTGCAGGTCTTAAGCATCAAGTTTTTGCTAATTCTCTAATAATATTTCATTGACTGTATTTGCATAATTTCGAATTGCTGAAACTTTCTATAAGATCATTCAAATCAGAAATAATTGTCATAGTACTTAGACCATTTAACCGGAACGTTTCGCGCAGTGGTCAGGGGTTATTCACGTCCGGGTTTTCGTCACATGCACTTTGCTGTTACTGCTGTATCTTTCTATGTCGTAGTATGATTATAGATTCTAGATGCTATACTTCATCCCCTCGCCATTTTGCTCACCCCGTGCGGAGATTATGGTTATCGAGCAAATGATCTCAACAGCAGTAGCTCTTGAATGAAAACGGAACGATTCTCCGGCCAAAGTGGCACATACAAGAAGTATCAACAACCGTACAAAACATATCAATCTGTTAGATAGTATGAATAGATCAAGTGAGACCATTCTAACTTCGTGATAACGGTTATAAGCATGAAGGTACCGGAGACAATTACCGAAAAACTGTGAGGTGTATGAAGGTCAAAATAAAGTGTAATAGTATTTGCGCTGTACATACTGCTAATATTTGATAAACAGCGACGATGTTATTAACTCGGATAATAAAAGTAAGACTTAATATATTTTAAAATGTGAAACTTAAATAATAACACTACCAAACAGTGAGTACGGCAAACTTCTCTGCCATCAAACGCGCATAGTGGATTTTTTCGTGATTCAATTGTTATTTGTTGTGATCTAATAAGTTGAAAGTGACAAAAAAATCCAATTTAATGCGGGACTAGCAATGAATGAATTCATGCACTAAATAGCTCAGAACTTGTTTGTCTCAGCTTTTTTTATTATCGAATCGCTAATAACATTTCAGCTTGGGAAAGTAAGAGCAAGCCGAGATGTACTTTTAAACTTTTTCCTTACACGTATTTGAACCATGTATTTTCAAAAAATATAACATGCAATTCATGCTGATGTTTTATATAATCACTTTACCAGGAATTATGTTTACATATTCGTTACGTATCTTTTATCTTAGCTAACAAATGCTGACATCTTTTCGAGGATTTATTGTTCGCACGTTTATATCATTGATCATATAAGAACGACAGTCTTAACAGCAGAAGCTCAGTAAAGGTCCCGTAAAAGTGTCGCTTGACATTTCGCATTTGATGGAGTCATTATGGAAACTTTTCATTATCACACAACTCAAAACTTTTGTCAATTTATTCCGACTTTTATTTCCGCTACAATTGATCTTTGAGACACTGTTGTTCGATTCGCAAGATCCGTTTCCACATTGTTCGAAAGCCTCGCTTCATTGATGCAACCGAACAGACAAGGTTCAGATCAATTGCTGACGTCCACATGTTCAATAGGTGCTTGTCATAACGTCACAGCTATATGAAACTGGTCACCGTAAGCCACTGTGCCATATGGTGGTTTTTCGCTAGATAAGTTAGATTTATTCTTAGTCTTAGCCGCAGCAAATGCATACCAAATTGATATATATATATATATATATATATAAAATATTTAGACAGACTAACTGACTGACTTGACTGGTACTGGATTATTCGGATAATTAGTGAGGTCTCATGATTTTTTTGAGAGTAAAGTTAAGCATTTTTTCATAAATAAGTAAATTTACTTATCTATGAACCAATGTAGTTCCTTATCCTTAATTGTTTCTAAGAACTCTCGCAAAAATCTTTTTTAAATCCTATAAATTGTACCTCAGTACTCGCTGTACATTTGTGCCACTCAGTTGCCCTAGAAAAACATATAGGAAGACGCATTTATTATTCATGGAGCATATAAAAAAGATAATACAATTGTTTTCATTGGGCTGAAACATGCGCTTTTTATTTTGAGTCCATCGTATATTATCATTTTTATTTTTTAGATCAAGCAGTTACCTAAAGCAAGTTTCATGCAAAGGGATAGTGTAATATATATTATAACATACATATATGAGTACTGCTTCGTGCCCGTTTTGGCGTTAATCAGCTCATATAATGTGATTCATTCACCTAAGCTAACGAGAACTAAGTCGCGTACACATTAAGGGCTATCTCGTTGGAATCGCTTTGCTCCACCTAACGCGTGGTACCCTTCTGTTGTTATTTTATCAGCCCGTTTCAGGATCGGTGTTATTGTTTCAGTTGATGCACTGACTCGGTTCTTCATCCAGGATGGAGCGCTTTTCCTATTTTTTTTTTGTTTTTATCCTTCAGACAGTATTTTCGACTCAAAAGCTAAAACTTAAGTATATGAACATATATTGGACCAAAAACAACCCTCCCCCCAGCCCCTTTCATAGACTCCCATGTTACCATTTCGCTGTTATTTTGTTAACTAAAAAAAAAAAGAATTAGGATGCAACGAAATTATAGCTTACCGCAGCCCATATGACTTTCCCATAAGGAATTCCAGCAACAATATCGTAATATAACTAAGTTGGAATTATGCTTGTTATGAGAGAAGGAAACTAGCCCTTCGAAAAAAAAATATTTGCGCACTTAAAAGAATGAAGTGAGATGGTTTATAGCTCATTGATCTTCAATTAATAATTAGACTGCAAGAAGTAAGTTTTCCTTGAATTTAATTCTACACCCATTCGTGGTTCGAAACAATAAATAAACTCACATTAATATTACACACTATAGGGTGAAAAACAAATCCTTCTTGGAGAAAATATTCATCCCATTACTTCAATTTCACGAGTTGATTCTCCCTCAGAAGTAGAAAAATTTTGTCAAGTTCAGAGAAAATTTTTCCACCTCTGAGTATATTAAGAAGACGATAAACAAACCATTCTTTCTTGCATGTTATATCTAAATATGGTGGTGTATATCTATGTATACAGTAGTGAGAATTTCGATAAACATTGAAAGTCTCACTGCCGTAATATTGCTACTGTATCGATCATTTCTATTGATTTTTACACAATCAGATTTCAGTATCATTGTTGTCTTGTGTCGTATTTCAGGCCTTTTCGAAAATGGCCTGGATCATTGTGGCCACACTCACAGTTGTCGCCGCGTTCTTAGCGCCGACCACGGCCGAACAACTGCCCAAGTCGATACAGGAGTTTGAGAAGAAGATGCAACAGGACAAGGTTGTATCGGCTGTCGAAACTCACGACGTTGCACCCGCACCATTTCTGTCGTTAGGTGGTGAAACCGCTGTGGCGGCTGAATACCCTGGTGTTCCAAACTTTTGGCACGGCTTTGTGTCATCCTTGAGTGTAATCGTCGTCTCGGAAATTGGTGACAAGACTTTCTTTATTGCGGCAATCATGTCGATGCGTCATCGACGCGTCATTGTATTTGCCGGCGCTATATCAGCCCTCATTATTATGACGGTTCTGAGCGCATTGATGGGCTCACTTACCCAGGTGATTCCACGAGAGTACACACACTACTGCTCGATCGTACTGTTCATCTTCTTCGGCGTAAAAATGTTGTATGAAGCATCACGGATGTCGGATGACGAAGGCAAGGAAGAGTTCGAAGAAGTCGAAAAGACGCTAAATCAAAAAGAAATGGAAACCTCAGCTGACGTGGAAAGCGGTGTAGCCTCGACGATGCAGGATCGTCTTTATGCGGTCCTATCACGAGTGTTCTGGCAGGCGCTCACGCTCACGTTCGTCGCCGAATGGGGTGACCGCTCACAGTTGGCAACCATCATTCTGGCAGCCCGTGAAAATGTATGGGCGGTTAACATCGGTGCAATTTTAGGTCACTCGTTTTGCACGTGTCTTGCCGTACTCGCCGGCAGCGCTGTCGCAAAGAGGGTGTCGGTGAAAACTGTAGCATTTGTTGGAGGTGTAGTGTTCCTGCTGTTTGCCGCTTCGGCCTATCTGATCGGGCTTGATAGCAAAGAGGTGACACTATAAGCATCATCTACGCTAACGGCTGTAAAAGGCAAACTAATTACGTAAGCTTTTCTTTTACGGGCGGGTAGTTAAACCTGTATCAATTAGGTGTGAGCAAATTTTTTCATGATCGTCTATAACATTTGGACCAGATAGGTTTAAAACTTAGTTTTGAACAAATATTTTTAATTTTCACAACCACCGAAAGAGGAAGGGGGAAATCTAATGGAAGATAGGGCCACGGGGCGAACTGGATTGTCCTCTTATGTTATACTGTATTTATAAATAAACAAGGCGGGAGCACCAAATCATGATAGTTCCGTAAGCGGTAACGATATTCACAGCAGGAAGGGTGTGTGCATTGAACTGAGCGAATTGAAATAAGGTTGGAGTGGAACATAATTTTACCGTCTTCTTTGATCTTTTCCGATTAAGTTTGTAAATAAATGTCGGTTGACACATTGATCACTCCGTTCAGTGGCATTTTGATATGCATGATCCGACCCTGTCAGTCGTGACAGAATCAGATTAGGCATATCTCCATCAGTTATTACTATTATTGTTTTTATTATTATGATATGAGTTTAGAATTTTAGCACTCTACGAACTTTGAGAGCACCAACTTGTCTACTTTGCTTTCCATTTCTGTGCATAATAAAAGGTGGCAAGTTGGCGGCATTAAACAATGCATAACCGCACCGCGGCGTGTATGTTTCCATTAGCAATAAGCAACAGTGTGTAACTCATAGGGAAAGGGCAGTATAGTAAACTAATTCCAAAAAAAATATAGGAAATAAGGAAAAAGATGAATAAGCAAAAAAATGACAGGAAAACTGCGCAAAGGCTTACAATCCGCCTCTGCTTATTATCGCTTGGAATTGATGGTGCTCCATTGTGTATAAAGTTGTAAAGCAGATGTTATGATATACTGGTTGATGTAACCCAATGATGACTCAGTAAACATGACATTGCCGTATATTAAAATTTATAGAATAAAGTACAAAAACGTTTTGTAATATATATTATAAAACGTTTTCAAACAGAGAAAAAAGTTCATACGTGTATTCAGTTATGGTAGTAAATGGTAAGTTCGCATGTTTTTGGCTCAACAAACCAATTCCTTCTTCTACTTTTGATGATGAAAGTGACGACTGAAAAAGAGCCATTAAATATTTGTTTTAAAATTGAAATGCACATCTGTATAATTGATCTGGCAATACAATATGCTGTCACCAGTATAGTGTCGAAGAAATCTACATTTTTGTTTGACTTTTGAACAGTTTTTGAGAAATTCAACTATAAAAGATTACCGCTAAAAATTGAATTTTTTTTCTTAAGTCGTTTACCTATGAAGTTCTAAGATACTTATTGAACAACAGCACATAAGAAAACAAGTAGGTCGTCTTCATAAAGAAAAAAAGTCGTATATCCATGTGTGCAATTATTTGGCATGTCTATGTATACACCAGTGATCTATTTGGGTGCCGGTACAGCCTTGAGAAACTGGTTTGTACTAGCTCCTTCTGTGCCACTGGCAATATCGCCTTCTGCGGAGACATTAGCGCTGAAAGGTTTTAGCCTTTCAGAAATAACCCAATGTAAAGAAAGCCTAGGCTAAACAAAAAACGGGTCGAAATTTCTGACATTAAGAGCAGTGGAATTAAAATTGTCTACAACCAGTGAGTACAACAATAACACGAGACGTTCTCTTTTACTTTACTGTTATAACAAATATCCACAAAATACGAAACGTTTGCAAGTTTTATCCGGCTCTTTGTTGCACGAGTACTGTCCACAAGTGGCGACTTTCTGGGGCCGTTATGATAAAAATGCATCAATGGAAGCTAAATGGCTTCAATTGATGCATTTTTTGTATGATATAATTTTTCGTTTGATTAGCTAGAAAAATATTGGTAGCAAATTCAATGAAACTCTATTGATATATAATCTGGGATTTATAAAGGTTTAACAACATGCGTCTCTGAAAAGCGTTTTTATTAGATTTCTTTCCTAATAGTATTTATGTGCACTTCACGAGACTTTAGGTAACAGCTCAACGATGATATCCCTCAACGGTAGTTATCCATAATAAGCATATTACTACGATTTTACTTATTTGAATTGTGCATTAATAGTGAAGAAAAAGGCTAGTAAATGGCTCAAGTGAAACGATCTAGCCAACGTACAGGCGAGATCTAAAATCTATCATTTAAGGAAGTACCTGTGTTTATGTGGCGACTTTTACCGCGGCGATTATACCACCTGTCAGCTTTAAATGAGAGGAGGGCTTCTTTCCTATGTACATTTTACATAAGAGTCCTGTTACAACTCGTCTGGCGCCTTAGGGAACATAAATATATAGCCGAGTTGTGGATAGGCCAATGGTAGTCTCGGCAGTCAACCTTTATCTTTACACACGGACATCATACGGGGCTGTCTCCAACTTCTGTGTGTCTCTAGATCCTCGTTCGTAGCAGCAGCAGCAGCAGCACTCCCGCTCATATCACGTTAATATAAATAAGAAGTGCTGTCGTACGCTCTCAAATGGTTGACGTTAAGCTTGGCAAGTGCAGAATCCTTTGTGCATTTACGGATTTGCCTACTTTACTTGGCTGACGAAATCGGTGATGAAAGCCTTTAGCGACCTCAACTTTTAGGCTTTAGCATTATACGACTACCGTACCTCATTTCCCTAGATCGCCATCGTGCACAGGAAGAGCAGCTGCACTGCTGGTGCAAGCGACAAATTGTCTGTCAAATCTGAACTAGCCCTCTACAGCACGAAGCACAGAAAATTGTCGGGGTCGATGTCAGATATCTTGCATGGTCTCCTTTCCTGTGTCTCCATTTAGAAACAAACCAAACGAGTGACCGCTAACGGTAGAAAGCGAGTTAACAGCTCTTACCCAAGTGACAAATCAGGAGAGGGGCAGACTAAGTACAGAATCTTCTATTTTTTATCCATAAATTCAGCATCAAATTTGCATGTCAAACAGATAAATATGAAGATGTTTCTTTGACTCGCTATGCATAACGTGTGATTTACATAACGTGTGCTCAACAGGATACATGTTTGGTTTAGAAAGAACAACAAATGTTTTCATGTTTAGAGGGTTAAAGTATACCCTTGGTTTTCACATGTGACCCCTGTACAACACACGGCTTACAGCAAATGAAGTGAACACGCTAACTGTCATCTGACTGGTTTAGAAGGACAACGCGCAGGTCTGTGCTTTTTGGATAAATACAAGGCTTCTTCAGAGTTTACTATATAATGTAATATTGTTTCGGATCAATAAGAGGTTTTCTCACAAAAGCAATTTTAATCATTAGAAATGTAGCCTCCGCTGGCTGGCGCGTAATTGATCTCATTGTAATAAACGGTAACAATTTTTCATAATTTGATTGTAATGATGAGTTTGTCTATTTGCGTCAGTGAAAAAAACAGTTCATAAGGAAAAATAAAACAAATTATATTGATATTAGTATTAACCCTACAGATACGCTTCGAACGTATCTGTAAAGTTATTATTACGAAACGTCGAAACTACAGCTATGACCTTCATTGACCCTGTAAAAATATAAAGGCAAATTTTATCAGTTGAAATATCCGACTTTACTATTGATATGACAATTTACTGGACAATGTATTAATAGTATATCCAATTACCGCTTTTATGGTATTAGATAGTGCTAGGTTTTGTCTGTCTAAGACAAGCTATAGTAGTCGAACATTTTTGGATGACTGTATCGCCGCGGTGATGATAACCTCCTAAAGGAGATGTTCTGGCCTAAGAAATATTCGGCCAAAACCGACATCTAAGTCTACGACAGTAAATATCATCTTAATACGAACTGGCCAATAAAACCATGGTCCAAACTCACCGCTGCGCCATTTCTTAGAAAAAAAAAAAGGCACAAAAACGCCATCATTCTTTGTTATTTGCTTAGGAGTGTATGACGAAAATAAGTTGTTTTAAAAAGATATTTGCGCTTGTCACACTTGTAGTGTTGTTACTGGACATGTTTTCAGGTCTCGTTGATGACAATGGTTTTCATCATTTTGGCGATTTTCTCCGTTGCCGCCTTTTTGTCGTTCAGCGCATCTGAAGAAGTCAAACTGAGAGATTCATTTAACAAAGAGCCACACAATAAACATGCATCACGCGCCAGTTTAGGAGAACTTAAGGCGCACAGTGATACACTGTTCAACGGGACGACAGCCTCGAAAATAAAGCTGCAAGAAAACCCATATTTCTGGCAAGGCTTTATATCAGCACTGAGCGTCATCGTCGTCTCAGAGATCGGAGATAAAACGTTCTTTATTGCCGCTATCATGGCAATGCACCACCAAGCGGCAGTTGTATTTGCAGGTGCAATATCTGCATTATTCATCATGACAGCCCTGAGCGCAATGATGGGTTCGCTAACGCATTTGATTCCTCGTGAGTACACTCACTATGCGTCCATCGTACTGTTGATTTTTTTTGGCGTCAAAATGACATATGAGGCATGCCAAATGTCGGATAACGAAGTCAAGGAAGGGTTTCAAGAAGTGCAACAGGAGTTAAATGAGAGAGAGATGGGCACTTCAGCAAATGTGGGGAACGGGCGAGCATCGAGTAAGCAGACTCATTTGTATATTATTCTATCAAGGATATTCTGGCAGGCGCTGGTTTTGACGTTTGTAGCCGAATGGGGCGACCGTTCACAGCTAGCGACGATTATTTTAGTTGCGCGTGAAAACGTTTGGGCGGTCAATATGGGAGCCATTTTTGGTCATCTCTTGTGTACATGCTTAGCTGTGGTTGCAGGTAGCTTTGTGGCGAAAAGAGTATCGATAAAAACATTAACATACATTGGCGGCTTTGTGTTTTTGGGATTTGCCTTATGGGCTTTTTTTACGGGAATTGCTAATGAGGAATGAAAGATAATGGTAGCCATAGATGAGAGGATTTGTCAAATATAGGAAGACTTCTATGCGGATAGATAAATTAAGAGTGGATTTTCGGTTAAAAGATTTCACTACCCCAGTATACTGTACATACCTAAATAACGAAGTAATATTCAGAGCTCTTTGAGGTTAAATCATGCATGTTCGGCTAGGAATCGACCCTAAAACCTTGTGGCTGCAGATGCAGCGTTAACTGAACTTCCTTCTTTACAGCGTCATCGAATTAGAGCGGGGCCAACAGACAAGAAACCCCAAAGCGTCACAGACTTAGCTATCCTGGCGTTGTAAATAGGCGGACAACTTCTAAGTAATCAAATACTTTGTACGATTGTAACTAGATCCTTTACGCATTGTATAATCGCACTACTTATCAACATAGAGCTGTATATCATCCATTCAGAGGAAATCAAAGACTTGAATTGGTCCTAGGCCCGAGAGATTGTTTTGCAACAAGTGGCCTGTATATACCGTTCATGAATGCTTGATCTGTTGTTTACTTGCACTGTTTATGTTAATTAATGTATTTCTATTTAGTACGAAGATGCCTCTGTAACATACGAGAAGTCTCAAATAAAGTATTAGAATGAATATTGGCACAAAGGTGATTCGTTCAGACACAGTCTTAACTATTGCTTTTTCTTGCCTTCAGTAGTTTACTGTCAATTATTTCTAGGCGATACAACTAGCGGTGAGCGGATACACATGAATGTTACCATTTTTTTTTTCCCCCAAGTACTGTTCTGTATATGTATATATATATATATATAAGCTCATTTTTTAAACTGATCCCTAAATTATAATCAGAGATGGCTGCATCTTAGAGTTTTATTTGAAAGATGCTTCTCGTAGCAATCGACCGATTACAAAGAAAGTTGGTAAAACTTTACTGAGACAGTCGAGTCGTAGCCACGACGTCGCCAAGGAATTAAATATCTACTACCAAACAGGTTTTGTTTATGTCAGGTAAGTCGGCTACTAAAATTCTCAATGTTGGCAGGGCACTGCCCGAACTGATCAAAATGAGTTGCTTCTATCGTACTTCTATCTGCGAAACTGTACAGAAAGATAGCGAAATCGAGCTATTTTTAAGGCGGTTAATCGCGAGTGATGAAAAATAGATCACATATAATAATCAATTTCTGGCAAAACCCAGACTGATGCTAGAGAGGGTATTTGGTGGGATTGGAAAAAAAATTCTCCATTATAACTCGCTACCGCCTCGTAAAACAATTGATTCGGACCTTTACTGCCAACAACTAACAAACTTAGAACAAGTCATTGGAAAAAGTTAACCGGAGGCAAGTTAACAGAGAAAACGACGTCGTTCACCATGACAACACCAAACCATATACATGTTCAATTAACCTAAAGGACTTGGACGAGGAATTCGCGGATGGAAAACAATTCATCCGCCGTGTAGCCCGGAGCCTGGACTATCGGACTATCATCATCTGTTTTGGCCTCCGCAAAACCCTACTAATAGCGTTGTTGTAGTTTCGCTGAAGGGAGACAAAAATCACCTAACGCAATTGTTCATTTAAAAGCCATAAAATTTTTGTTGTGATGATGTTACCAGAAAAATGGCAGAAGGTCATCGTCGATCAGAATGGCGCCTATTTAGTCTACTACTACTATTTCTTTATAATGTAAATAATATTTGCTTCAATTTAGCGTAAAAATCTTTTCGACGACCTAATATAGCTGAGATATTGTTTTAAAATGTAATAAATGCAAGTGATAATGTTTATGGTTGACGGAAATAAATATTAAATATGCGTTCTTATATATACGTTTGGATATATGTTAGTTGTTTTTAATTAGAACTTGTTTGTCGGTTTGTTTCTCTGTCGTGTGTTTAGGGGACTGTACAATTCTATAGCATCCAGAAAGACTGAGTAACTGCGTTAGGCGCAGCGAAAAAATACCACATTTGTGTAATATATTTGAAAAATTCGACAATTTAATAGAAAGTTGCGTTTTTTGCCCTGGTCACAAGCTCAGACTGGTTCAAATGATACGCAGTCATGTAGGTCTTCGATTTTTTGTGAGTACTTCACATGCTGTTCCTAGCTGCGTTTTTCTTGTACAGCGTAACGTTACATGGCTTTCCGGACATACTGTTAATTAATATCACACGCTTTACAAACAAAAACATGTATTTAAAAATGCACGATTTGTTTTAGGAGTAAAGAGTTGTCGTGTAAATAACGTCCTACATTACTGGTAAAATACCTTCTTGTACTTTTTGAATACTTGAAGTTCTTTTTAGTCTTATCACCATAAATATGATGAAATTTTGCGTCAACTTATACAAAACTTTAGTAAACTATGTTTTAAATACTCCTGAACATGACTCCGTTTTTTTATTGAATACAGCGCTTTTTATTCAGGTTCAATAAGTAGATAACTACGTCCGTACGGCGGAACAACGCAAGCACTAAAATTGCATGTTACTGACAGAATTCAGAGCTTGTGAATACTTCGGTATTTTTGGCACGCGGGTCCTGCTCGTGTTTTTCATGTATCTCTATAAAATATCAATAAATCCTTATTGTACGAGTTGTTCGAATAGATGATATACCTGTCTGGCCAACCAATTTTTCTTCTTATAGTATACACTATCGAGTAAACCAACTCTAACTAAACAGGCTCTTGCCGGCCGAAAATCCCACTCACGGTGGTGGATATGTCGTAGCTAGCTGATCGCCAGTCGATTCAATATGCAGGTCTGCATACAGGCATTACGACAATTCCCGAGAGCAAACTTCACGATCGGGAGAGTGTTCAGTAAGTCTTTAGATTTAGCCGGCACGTTCCCGTCATCGCAGTCTTCTGTCCAATCTGTCAATGAGGTTCGTAGATTGGCGTTCCGTGTAAATCGAGGAATCGTGCCGTGTCGGACCGCACCGCATTGGCAGAAGCCAAGCTGACATTCATTTTCCCGCGCTACCTTTTAGCCAGCTAAACAGCCAACTCGACTCGCGTGGCCCTTAGCACTACTATCAGTATTGGCGCTGTGGTTCTATTTAGGCATCCGCTTTGCCGCCTCTCCCTCTGTCGCCTGTTCTGACCATGCGTGCAGATACTCTGGATGTGTGACGAGGCGACCAGTCGCGCGAAATAACGATTAGTAGCGATGTGTCCACATTTCCCCAACGGCGCTGGCAGCTGAATTGTTGATAGAGTTCTCTCTCCATCTCTTCACATTCGACTAGCCCTTATCGACATCAGCGTAACCAGCAGCGAGTCGTAATCGTCCACGCCGACGTCAGCAACGACGCATCCCACTTGTCCAGAGAGGTGCATTCTGCGCCCACACTACGACTACGACTAGGTATCGCTATTGAACTATTCACGATAAAATACTAACAGTACTCGTAAATGATTTGTACTATAAAACATCGAATACTGCGGCTGCTATTGGAGCGGCAGCCGGTTCCGTCAACTGCATGTAGCATTGGTTCGCCTAGCCGTAAAAAGCTGAGGATCGCGAGGCGACAGCAAACAAACAGCCTGTATTCGCCATGCGAGTAAAGATCCTCTGTTTCTACGTTTTTGTTGATCAGCCATAAAAGTAGGTGGGAGAACGGCGGGCGAATGAATGAGAACGGCCAAAGTGACCTTGTGACTCCTTAAACCGTCATTATCATCAACACGAACATCACCAACAGCACACATCCGCCGACGCGGCATCATCGGACAGCCAGATGCAGCACGCAAACCGACAGCGCCGACGGCGGCGTGAGCGTTTCGGCAGTGCGTCGGCGGCAACTAGACGACGACGACGACAACAGGCAACACTGGAACGGAGCACAGCGGACTCCACAACAGAATCGTTGGCTGTATTATACATACGCTGTTTATGGTATGAGCGGTGTCTTCTCGTCGCTGAGGAGCTTCCGTCAGGTGATTTTCGCAGAGACAAACGTCCGAACAAGACGCTGCTCGTGTGCCATCGTTCAAAAGACGCCCCTCGGTACAACAGCAAGGATATTTGCTGCTCTGCGTACAGCCATTTCTCTATCTATATCTGTATATGTCGTATTTATATAAATGTAGTGCTTAGACGTGCGTGTGCATATAGCCGTGCATAGGCATATGTTCCTGCGTATGTTTCCAGCGTCACCATTGGGTAAGAGCGCGAGTCCTGTCCAATCTATGTTACTACTCTTAATTTGTCTCGGCATCAAATGCCCAAACGGTCACAAACGCAGTGATAAAAACGAACACTTTTTAAAGAAGAAGAAAGGCCAGTTGCTCTGTCGTGAAGAGACGAATGAATCTGACGGGCGAGTATGAATTGGTGCAATGGGATCCGTTGTTTTTGCAGTTCTCCTGCGGATCTAGCGAGCTGTATATATGAGTGAAACGTCACGGGCGGGACTCACATGTGTAGAGGTGATCGAAGTCATGGGGGATAGTTAGCTCAAGGAACACTGCTAATGCGAATAGCAGCGCTTGCATCATCAATAGTGTGATACATTAAGCGGACAAGTCAATATAAATCCCGTTTACAAACGACGGGCATAAGCGGCAGTATTACGATAACGGTTACTTGTGAATAATCTGCCTCCGTTCTACTAACGTACGGAAGCTACCTTGAAGCTAATTGAAAACGAACCCGTAGGATCTGAAATAACGGTATGAGAGTTTATTTCTTTATCGCTAATGGCTTTCTCTAATACATTTGGCGATAGAAGCAAACGCTTCGAAATCCGCCGGAGGAGATTGCCGGGCAACGAATGACCAGCTCAACTTATTTTGAACTTCTAAAGTAAGAATACAGATTCAAAAAGTTAATGACATCAGTAGATTACTACACTCTATTCCGTTTAACGTTCCGTACACAAGTGTCGACAGACGCTGCTAGCTACAAACCGACGGTTGAGATCTATTCAAGTAGTTTTCAATGATATCGGTTGCTTAAGCCTACCTAAAAAAAAGAAACACTACATATAGAAAGACAATCGATTGGCAAATCACTGAACAATACGTGGGTTCAGAATGTAGCTGCACGCCATAGTTGAATGTTCGACAAGTTCGTACAGGTATTATCGCACGTGAAAATTTTGGTGGATAGGTTCGTTTATATAGAACAATGTAAATGACTCGCATGTAAAACTACTTCCCAGTTAATTATTGTTTTCGAAAAACAGCTATACGGTATCCTTATTACTCTTAGCGGCCTATTAGTTACGTTTGCCACATCAGACAGTCTCTGTTGTAAACTGTGTCCTCGCCATCGTCTGCGTCAGTTACAGGAACTGAATAGAGCTGGAATAGGAACGTTTTAACTATCTTTGGTTAGTTTCGCGTTACAACGGCATAGCCAAAGTCATTACAAATCAAATGCGTTAACAGTAGATTGGCTAGAGATTCAAGCAGGAAAAAGTTATTTTAAGAATGATCACTCACTATCTAAGGACAAACTTTTTGTCACCGGGAGCCAGGAATGACCAGTGCACCCTTTGAGCTGGCGATACTAACCAATAGTTCGCAGTGCACCTAACTTAGTATGATATGGGTTACGATTTCAACTATTTCGAAACATGGGTCTAATCGAACATCTGAAACTTGCCTCAGACACCTAAATGCTTCGATTTTGCAAGTTAACTAGATTAGTCAGTTAGATTTCATTCTAGTTAGTAGCTTTGTACTAGAAATGAAGTATGTCAGGGTTCAGCTCGGAGCCGTCTTAATAGGGAACAAGAGTAAGAGCACTCTCGTCAAAGTTTACGTGATAATATAGCATGTATTGTGAAACGGCTACTACGAGAGTTTAGCGTTTGCCTCGATGTCGACGTTTGGCATCAACGCCGATGCATACGCGTACTCGATTCATCGCTCGCATACATCATTATATGGCATGAAGGAGATATCGAACGATCATCAGCTCAATAGCCACTCATCTAGTTTCATTGGTAAGTCGGTATTATATCGTCCTTCACTGGCGTCTAACTCAGTGATAAAGTGAGATCTAAAGAGTGATAAAGACAAATCAACAGAAACATATCTACCATACTTTTTACGCGGCACAACATCGAATAGGGGTGAGAGAAGCAGCACACGTAGTGCTAGTGCATCGTACAATCAATCTACAGCTTAGAGTAAATGCGTTCTATACGAGCCAAGCCGCTGTGTAACATAAACAAGGTTCCTATCCTTGTTCGCTAGTCCGTCCTCTTCAACACCACGCATGTCATACTGAGTAAGATGCATTGCGAATTATAGGTTTGTATCGTCAGCTTAAGAAGGTACCAGCGGCCGCCTACTCGTGCTTATTACGAAACCTAATCTTTTCTGTAGGTGACTATTCTGAATATGTGTTGTTGTCGAGAATATAAGAAAAAAATTGCCGTTTACACATCGATGCCGCATTTCTCATGGCATCTAATGGACCGCAAATGGCTATGATTAAGTAAAAAATGAAAACAATTTATCTCGTTACTTAGTTGAAGAGAAGCAGATTTCTTGAAATCCGGAGGAAACTTTCTAGAAATAGTGACCCGAAAGGGACCATAGCTCTCAGTCGCCCCGTTTCATCTAAGTGGATGAGTTGTTGTCTTCCAGTGCCTTACGCGCCATTAGGTCGGCGCATAAGTTCAAACCAGCAGAACACTTCCTTACCATCAGGTCATACCTGGGGCGAACTAGAAAGCTAATAATAGTAATCGATAATTAAAGAGCAATAAATATCCGAATATACGAGAGCATTAGCATATAAAAAAAAAGCCGAAAGAAAAAACATTAAAGCAAGCACAATAAAGAACTTAGTTATAATGAACGGCAAAATAAGATAAGGGAAACTATAGTGTTCGGTCTGCCGCATTGACTTAGCATGTATTATCGTGCAGAAACGCTCGTATCTAGTAGTTACTGTAGATTTTACAGTTGTTCAATGGTGCTCTCCTTGTTTGGACAATACTACCGATATCCTTTAGGCCATAACTTGTCCCTTACTCAGTAACAACAACGAAGTGCTTCCAACAAAATGTTTGCACCAGATTTTCACGCACAACACTAATGCAGTAATAATTGCTATCAATTAACATATGAGAGACGACCTCCTCATGTATGAGGAACAATTCATGGTCAACAAGCCGTCGGTAAGCTGAATACTATGTGGCAAACACTTGTCAAGGCGTATCAATCATTTCAAATATAGAAGTAACGGGACTAGAGTCCGCGCATCGCTTCTATATATCGAGTGATTGAATTAGGTAACTATTATCAAGTTATGCGGCTGCCATATCGATTGCAAAACTGAATGCATTGGAAGTATCCGTGGCAATTAGATAATTGAAATCCATCAATGAACTTCTATTCGTCGTGTCTGCACCACGTTCAATATAGTCATCTGTCGTGGGTCTTAGTTATGGTCTGTTCGTTGCTTTAACAGTTACAGCACAGACAATCCACCTTCAGAAGAACTGGCATAAAGTTTTAATTGCCAGAGCGTGGCTTTCCGAAAGTACGACCACGTACCAAGCATAAGCTTGATAGGGTTCTGTTTGATATTCGCTTCGTGCCGGAAGCCAGCTACTCGATGTAATGCTAACGCAACTCCGGACACGGAACAAAAAAACATTATCCTTTTTCATGAAGCCACTGCAGTTACAATTTGGGATCACGTAGCAAAGGTAACGATTGATTTAGACATGAGGGTGGACAGAAGTGAATAATTAGCCGGAATAATTATTTCTCAGTGAATATCGCATGCGGTAAACGAAACCCTTGACCTGCCGAAGTTTTCCGCAGGTCCGCTGGCCATCGGTGCTGAAAGTTCTTCTGTTCGGTCCCCGACTACGACAAATGGGCAGCCAGTAGGTCCAACAGAACCCGTCTTAACTTCAGCTAGCGGCAGTTAATCTCCAGTTTGCGCAACTTATTGTCGGCGAAACGCCTACGGATGGCTACTTCATTCGTTGTCGGAGTCGATGTAGGTTCAAGGTCAGCTAGAGCTGCGCTCGTTACATTGAGAGGTAAGGTACATCCATTCCATTGCAAACGCTATATATGGATAGATCGCACTATTAAGTTGCGGAACACCGATGAAAACAGTCGAAGACAGAAGAAAACCGCTGAGGTTTTTCCTCATTCCATAATATGCATAACAGGCACATACTCGTGCACTCAATACTCAATAGGATCAGTCTCCTTTGACTTGCTAGTTTAGCCTTGAAATAGACTTGTGGGTGTGTACTGAACCAGAAGAACTAGAAAATCGGGATTGACAGTTCAACGCGAACACCATTCAATTACGAATTATTCATTCTCTGTTCGGACCGATCATTGATACTTGTTTGGATTTCCAGGCAACCTCGTTCGCAAAGCAGATCGTCCCCTCGAGGTCAGGGAACAAAAGGGAGAAATCTTCGAACAAAACGCAGACCAGGTATCTCGACACTATGACCTATTGGTATGGTATTTCTGAAGTTCACTAATGCCCGTCCGTTATTGCGTTGTGGTACGCAAACAAGATCTATTCTCTATATACGTAGAACCTGAAAAAAATCCTGCTTTTGCAATGGTATGCTTTATGAAATCTCAGCGCTGGCTCTTTCCAAGTCTTACTGTGAGTGTCTATCTATTTCTGATGTCGGTAATGCAGAGTATATATGCAAAGGTTACAGCAACGCCATGATACTTTTCAGATTTGGAATGCTATTTGTGAATGCGTACGTGAGGTGGTCTCGTCAGTTAGTGTGGACGATATTAAAGGTTACCTTTATCTTCGTTGCTTTAAATGTCTTCATTTTCAGAACTTTTTTTTCCGTTATTATACTATTTTTTTCGCGTTTGGCTAATTACTTTATTATTGTTTTATTTTTGTGACAGAAGAGAATATAGAACCACGTACCTTATTTCCAAAAAGTCAGGTAAAAGAAGAATCAAATTTTGTGAATTTGTAATCTTTTAGATTTTTTAGAGGGGCTTAGCAAGTCATGACACTAAACGAAGCTGGAAAGTCTTTCAGTTTCGTTTAGTCTGCTTGCAAACCTTTTTAAGTCGAGACCGTATTTTACTAGGAATCGGATTTGATGCCACGTGCTCACTTGCAATTGTCGACGTTGAAGGCCGGCCTGTCTCGGTATCGGCAGACGGGGATGACCGATTCAACGTAATCATGTGGTGTGATCACCGAGCGCGCGACGAAGCTGAACTAATAAATCGAGGAGGTTACCAGGTGCTTAGGCGGGTAGGAGGACGTATCTCCCCCGAAATGGAACCCCCGAGACTTTTGTGGTTAAAGCGACACATGCCCCATTCATTCCAAAGGATCAAGCACGCGTTCGACTTGCCAGACTACCTTACCTACAGGTATAGCTATGTTGCTAAACTCTATTTACCCCCTTTCGTTGTGTTGAGTCTATTTTATAAGTGCGTGGCTCAAGCATGGATCGAACCCATATTCGGATTTAAAAGGTACGTACAAATACGTCAGTTAAAAAAACATAGATACTATTGGAGTGGGAGCTTAAACTAATAAACTGATAATGTAGTTAGTACAAGACAAGTGCGCAAAGCTTGTTTGATCATGTAAAATGAAAACCAATAGAAGATTGTCTAATAAACTTTTCAATTTAAAGTCAAAATGTTCAACCTTCGTTCCTTTGCCCGTAGGGCCACAGGTTCCCTTTCGCGAAGTCTATGCTCTCTGACATGTAAATGGACGTATGACGCCCAAAAAGGGTGGGACAAGGCTTTTTGGCGAGAAATCGGTCTGGAGGAAATAGCCGACAACCCGGAGATAATCGGCAAGCAAAATGAGGTTCGGTATCCGGGTGATTTCCTGGGGACGTTGAGCAAAAATGCGGTCAAGGATCTCGGGTTGAGTAGTCAGACAAAAGTAGGAGCCTCAGTAATCGATGCCCATGCTGGGGTGCTGGGAATGCTAGGGGCGTTTGCTAAAGGTGTCAGCTCCGAACCTACCACTAGGTTATGCTTGATCGCGGGCACCTCAACCTGCCATATGCTGCTCAGTAAAAAAGAAATATTTGTAAATGGTACGTTTTATATGGATTTAGTATATGTCATAGACCTGCTCCATGGATGAAATATTTCATGTATAATCAAGTAATGCATTTTATGCTACTTGCTGTCTCGTATGCATATACCAGCAGCACGTCCCGACTGAACCGGGTACCCTATTTAATAGTGAAGTCAATAGAGATTGAAAATTTTGTTTAATAACGCTGCTCTCAGTGGAGTAAGTAAAAAATGGAGTAATAACGGCTTCAGTTATATGCCGATACGGTTTCTGCTACGGTTCCAAGAAACCATCAACATGTGTTCGCAAACTGATCCACTACTGATATCTTCGTGAATAGGAGTCTGGGGTCCGTACGAGGGAGCCATTTTTCCAAACCTGTATTTAGCTGAAGCAGGACAGTCAGCATCGGGTATGTTCCTCGATCATTTGCTGATGACGCACAGCCGCTACAATGAAGCATTGGAGAATTCGAAACGTTTCGGTCTACATATTGTGGAGTTTGTGACTCAAATTCTCGAGAATATGGCCTCATCAAACAGATGCTCAGTTGATGAACTTACCAAAGATTTACATGTCTATCCAGACTATCATGGAAACCGATCACCACTGGCTGACCCAAACATGCGGGGCATGATTTCAGGTATATAAGCTAATATAAATAAATGCTAATAAAGATATATTAATCTTAACAAATAATAATAATCATAATAAAAGATAATCGTTTAAAGACAAGTTACTCAACAACGAACGAAGACTAAAAAAGGCGCAAGCATGCCACGGCCGTATGATTTGACTACACCAAAGGGCCTTGGCTTTCTAAAACTAATAACTTGTGTAGTCCGTCGTCACTACGGAACTTGTTGTCACACAGAGCGCAAGTCGACCGTACCGATTGAACAGAAGCACGTTGAAAACTATAAATAGTTACTCAGTAATTAGACGATGTTCGCTGGTCGATGTGCTCCAATAACTTTCTTCCACGTATTTTTTTTCCCTTAAATGTCGGTTGCTACTTTTAAATGAACTTCACTTTTCAAAACGTAATTTTGTGAATCTGTTCTCTTATCGAAATTCAACCATTAAATATTCTCTATTCCTCATATCCCTGTGATTCTTGTATGCTGATAGGCCTCGAACTGTCGAATACCGAGGAAGATTTGGCAATATTATTTCTAGCGGGTGTCCAAGCCCTAGCTTATCAGACGAAACAGATTGTTGATCAGCTGGAAAAGCAAGGCCACCGAGTTGAGTCGCTGCTTCTTTGTGGGGGACTAATTAATAACCCACTTTATGTTGCTGCGCACGCGAACGTCCTCCAACGACCCGTCCTCGTGCCAGACGAAAACGAAGTCGTTCTAATTGGTACGTCACATACGTAAGTCTTTGGAATTATAATAAAAAAATTTGTAAAAAATTATCATCATTAAAAATCATTAAAAAAAGTAAAAATTGTAAAAAATGTAAAGTACTTGGTAAGACTTATACGGCACTTACCAGATAAACAAAATATCAACAATAGTTTTTATTTGGATTGTGCAAAAAATCTCTTACTAACAAATCATTCTAGAGTAAACGGCTCCAATTTAAGTGGGCAAACACTATAGATTTCGCTCAGGCTGATTCATGCTTAAGATTTAATAAAATTATTGCGCTGGTATTTTTTTTTGTAAAGTATTTCCGGAAGTTCTGCGTGAAACTGAGACACATTTTCGGAGTACCGAACAGTTGGCTTGGTCATTAGTCGGCCAAGTTAACGTGTTTCTGCGTGGAGAGCCAATTCTTTGATTATTCAAATTAATTAGGAGCTGAAATTCAGACAGACAGGACAGATTGATAATCTGTCCGCAATACAGAGTAAGACGCGGGGGTCAAACTTCCTAAATTGATCTACTTTATTACGACCCTCCCATCCGTTTATCTACATTACAGGAGCGGCCGTACTTGCTGCCCGCGCCTTGGGCTGCTTTCAGGATCTATGGGAAAGTATGAGGGAGATGTCGGGTAGAGCAACAATCCGTTGGCCTGATCAAGCCGTAGCTGAGCTTCATTCCCGACGCTACAAGGCATTTCTGATTCTTCTAGACTGCCAGCTTGCCATTCGCAAAGTCATGAATCCCATAGAACGGGCGAGCGCGTATTAGACAAGGACGAAAAGAGCTGCTTATGTAACGACCAGCCGAAAATTCCAGTTTGGGTGGATAGTGTGAAAACTTCAACAAGTTATATACATATATACGCTTAAAATAAGTGACGGAATGTATGCAAACGTTTTTTTTACTTGGCTATACTGTTCGAATGGTAGGGAAATGTATTTTAATAGGATGGATATCTATATATTTACAGATTAAGAGTGAACAACTTACAGACTTTGCAAAAACAAGTAGGTATGAAAAATCGAAAAAAAAAAACTAACAGATAAAAAAAAATGTGAATTAATTGTTTCTTTATTGAAGTAATTAAGTTCTCTTTCTGTATACTCGGCGTAGCAGGCGAAGGCCGAATAGAAAAGCTTTCCTATCATTTACGCTAGAGGCACCAAAATTTTTGCCAATTTAGTTTAGCGTTTTTCGTATGTTTGCAAATAGATTATTTTTCTAACAAATAATGCCATTCCGTAAAGTTTTGAATAGTGTACGTCTGCATATTTCCATGCTTGATTTTACGCTGAAATTGCCGAAAACTATTAAGATTTAATTTGAAGAAGACTGTTTCTCACTAAAAACAGTTACAAAAGGTTTCTACTAATTGTGTATTAAGAAAAAAAGTTAGTTGTTGTTGCAAAGTTATTGTGAAGATTTTAAAGCAACCATTGTATACGTGTTCTCAAACAGCGATCGATAAGTTAGTAATTAAGGAACAAATCATTGTTCGAGTACATCATTTAAATTATACTACCTAAATTAAGGGTATGACGTAATAATAGGAACGCATAACGCAGCATCCAACTGGACAGAAATTTACGGCTGACGTGTAGCATGATATCAGCACGTTTGAAAGCGTTCGGCTATAGGTATACATATTGTGGGCAGAAGATAGGACGCACTAAATGATTCATTCCGACTCTATTCCTAGCTCACTACAGAGTAATTTTTACCGAAAGTTTAACAAATTCCTATCGACGTTCAGCACGCTAGAGAGAAAACAGGAACAAGGCCTACCCTGCTAACAATATGGGTCATATATACGTCGCCGGTTGTACTTTGGTTTTTGGTCAGGTCAGACTTCTCATGAGTGTCATTTCATAGAGCAGAGTACCTTTATCGACGAGATAAAATCGAGTAGACGCAATTTCGAAATCATCATTTTTCGATATCCATCCCAATTGTGCTACACGGTTAACGAATAAGGCCTTCCGTCTACGCAAGGATATCCCTTAAAACCGGTATTACTACTCGAAAGATTAGTCGTTACGTCGAAAAGGTTGAACTGCCACCTTCGTCATCGAATGATCCAGCCAAGTCTGCCAGAAAGACCTTTTTCATTCTGAAATCGTAAAGTTATACAGTTGCCCTTTTTGTGTGTGTGTTTATTTTGAATGTATTTGGACTTCCGCATAATCACTCTTCTTCTATTATTTACGAGTCACATGATCCGGCTAGACTAACAGATTTGGATCGATTTCATAGATGAAATTTTCATTCAAACGTTGAAAAGCAGGTATAGGTTAGAAATAGTGCTCATCCGAATACATATTCTAGTAGTACGTATTAGATGTTTACAAGAAGACCTTTTTGATGAAATTGTGTGTGTGTGCTCACCCGGGAAGAATATGTTACATATTACCGAACGAGGAAAACATGCCACGCGCATGCTGTAAGCTGAAGACTATTCGCCTGCTATAAATTTGTCGGACTGTCCTTGTGGGATTGTGCTCGAGAGAGACGAGACCTCAAATGAAGAGCACCGGTATATAACGGCGATTCGTTTTTTTAGAACGAACTGAGACAGCACAGAATGTGGATAAGCCACATGTACAAACACAAAGTATCGATAGCTTAGTGAAAAATTTATTTAAAAAAAAGGATGCCTAATTGCCGCGATCCAAATGGCCTAGAAAGACAGAATGTACACCTGGAATAACAGCGTTTCAGGATGGAAATCTATTTTCTGTTAAAAAAAAATATTTTCAGAACTCTCAGTCGTTAGAATTACTTCACAAGCCGAAGGATATGTCAAACTTTGTGTGCCTCATGGTTTTAAGAGCTCAACAACCGCCAATTGGACCAGCAAATACTGGAGTGTAGCCAATATCTATCGTCTATTAAGAAGTCGCACCGTTGAAGTTGCTTCTTTTTACGCATGGTACTGACTACAGATCTTTCGGGACCCTACTTGCGGCATTTTTCGAGATAGCGCTCATTCGCTCATTGCTTTCATTACGTCAAAGATTACTGCATAAAATCTCAAACTATAATGTATACAAGCCGACGTATTGAGACAACGAACGCCGAAGACAAAATTCGGTGACGTTTGCCGGTGACTTGTTAGAACGTCGGGCAGACACCATCAAACATAGCGGACAAATTCATATTTTTATAGATCCTAAATAAAAGCTGGAGTTCATGCTTTAAAGAAATACGAGACAAAAGTTTAATGTATCTAATCGCATACGTAATACATACCTGTTGCGAGACATCGTATATTTAATTGCCCCAACTAAAGCTGCTTTTTTTGAAGTACTCTTCGCCGGATGTAAAACACTTATGTCACCATTTTTTCCAGTTCTCAAGACACTTTGCGATAGCCCTCAAAGATTATTCTTTTAGTTTTTCTACTGCATCAATACGCTCCCTTTCAAAAGAAAACTGGGGAACGTTGCAAGGAACTGGGTACAATCAATACGGGGGTTCGGGCAACACATACATAGAATCTCTTGCAAACACTGCTGTATGTATAGTGAAGTGTTGGCCTATTGATTATCGTGTCGAGGATCCAGAACTTGGTGTGCCCCAGTTCTGGTCTCTTGTGTTAAATAAACTCGCGCAATGTTAATGGAACTTCTTAACTGTACTCTTTGACCATGGTACCGGACAGCATTGACTCTAAGAAAACTGAAAAAGCCTTCCCTGACCATAAAGTGCACCTTAGTTCAAGGACCTAGGTTGTTCGACTCTCTTCGGGTTTTGAACAGAGTTTTGAAGGACTGCTTCATGGTCTTTTCGTCGCATACTTCCAAATACGCTTCTGCGCACTTGTAGTAAGATGTTTACCAAGTGTCTTCGAGAAGCGCCTAGAAGTTTTTACAATAGGGTTCATATGCTGGATTTTCAGTTGTTTTTGCATAAAGTTTGCCGCACGCCTTCTGGCGCCTAAATGGTACATCAAAATTGCCTGATATATATAAATTAAGTTTTTATTTTTTCTACCAGCGCTATTAAGATGATTTAGCGGTTTGCAAGCACGAGTTGTTTCACATTTGCCACGTTCCCGCCAGTGACAACTGTCACAGGCCTTACAGAGTGAGGATTGTCCTTAATTGACTCCCGTTCGTTTTGGAAACGCTTAAGCCACGCGTTTGCTTGAGCTGTACTCAGTATCTGGCTTCCGCATTTGCGGAGTGTTTATGCGATATATTTTGTTTTTCATGCAAAACCTGTTACTTAATTTGGGAGAAACGTTCAATACATTGTGTTTGCTCGATATCACCGAAAAACTCGAGTAGCAGATTCGAGTAACAAGTGGTTCACAAAATTGTAACAAAAAATAGCATTGCCAAATGTACCAGAGTTCGAGAAGAGAGGTCTTCAATCTGCTAAATTTCGCCTTATATGTAAAATGTGTCTCTAAATATATGAAATTGGGTACGCATTAAGACACTGGAATCATTCCATAAGAGAGTATCGCAAACAGTGGTAATCTTTGGTGCTCCGTCTCTAGGATTTGTGGGTGTAACGATAATATAGCTGTTGTAACGCTTTTATTTAGCATTGTTTTAAGAAAGTAAGTTGACGAGGCTTGTGTAGTCATGTCAAGTTGGCGGATGATTTGCTGACGAGTCTTACTTTCAGAACTAAAACTTGGTTTTAGTGGGCTGAACTCGGTTAAGTCAATAGCCCTTCTAAGAAAATACCCATTATAGTTTGGAGAGAAACGAGAGTCCCTGTTTATATTTGGCGCCCTACAACGTTACTGGCGCACTCCAATATCATTGATATTCGATGGAAACTGATTAAGGTCAATAACTAATTTTATTCACACAGGTTGCATGAACGGTATATATATATATATCAATTTAGTGAGCGCATGCAACATGGACGGCATATAAGCTTTTACACCTTATACTGTATATGTCCTCGAATCGAAGTAATCGAAAAAGTTCTTGGAAATAGACCTACAGGCTGCCTTAGAACTAGCACAAGTGTAGCCAACCTAAAATGACATAAAATAGCCGAAATAAACGTTAGTTATTTCGGCTATTAAGACAAAATCGAGGTACTATTGCATTGCGAAGGCTGTTGGCCTTTCTAAATACAATGTTACTTCTTCCAAAATCGCCAACTTTTCATTTCACAGAACAATACTTACGCCAGATAAGTCATAACTACGTAGACGTCCTCTGTGGAGCGCTAATAACAACCCTGGACGAAACGTTCGGTATTGAACTTCCGCTTCAGTATCTCTAGTACGTCATCCTCATATTGATAATGACGTACATATGGTCTGAAAAACTACAGCACTAACTCGCGCCGTGACAGTAATCTTACTACAAAAATCACCAATCTATATGAAACTTGTTGTTTCAGGGTTGTTTGTCAAACGGAGTTAAGTGCTGACTCGTTTGAACTCATCGTTCAAGTTACGAGATAATATACCTCACTAATAAAAATCTACTCCATTGCTCAAGTAATGCTGTCCGCGTTGTACACGATAATTTGTCTTACCTACATTTTTACCAGTCTGTACTGATCATCTGAGTAGAGGGGACCGAACTTTACGTCAGTTTGAATCGGTTTGCTTCTTTAATCGGCAGACGAAATTCTCAGCCAATAATTTCAACTACATCAGCGTATGCGTATTCGTTAGCGTCTTACCATCCAGATAAGTAGGGACCTCAGAAAATTTTCTTCTAAAAACTTTGTCCCAACTATCTGTTTAGAGAAAAAGTGCATAAAACGTTGACTTCGGTTTAACCGGCCACCGTCTACCAGCGTTAACCAATACAGTCGCTATTATCCCTCAAGGATATGCCTTACTCCAGAAACTTCTCTCCTGCTTCAGCATCCTACACGATACCAATTCCACACCTCCGCTCGGACTGCCAGTTTCCTGGAAACTCAAGCATCTGTCTTCGTTTCTGTTTACGCGTCACAGCAATTTGATCAAACGGAATAGTTCTCATTCGTTTTGATAGGTAGCGCTGCGTGTCTTGCTGATGGATCTCTCCCACAAAGGAGTCACTTTCTATATCGACCGCTAGACGTCGCTTCGTTCCGCCTTCTATTTACATCGTAAAGCGCTGAAAATATCATTTTCGGTTCATAAGCATTTTCGGTGACTGTTTCCACTTAAGACCCAAATGATTTCTCATTATTTTTATATGCTTTTTTCAACCTGACCCGCTAATTAGTGTTTATTGGGGTATTGAGCGTACTCAAAGTCGACGAAGGTCTCTTGCTACAGGAATCAGTGCGGCGCTCGCAATCAACCACCGACGACTGGCGACCGCCACTGCCACAGGTCCAATAAGCAACACCATCACCACTAAAAACTTCATGATCAGCCGAGACCTACGGACAGACCGATCGAATACTGTACCATCATCACTAGCATAAGGCATTGAAGCTAGCTAGCGCGTGAGTTTCTTGAGAGATCCGCTTGGTGCGCAACGATCGCCGCTCGTTGGGGGCGGGGCTTAACTCATGAGCGTCATGGCGCGTATTCGACCACCCAACAGAGTCGTCCAGGCCATAGTGAGCATCGAATCGCCGCGGCTCGTCTTCGTAACGAACTAAACAAATAGCAACAACAACAACAACACAAGTTTGGTTGAATGAGTTTCTGCAGGTTTAGCACATTGCCTGTGTGATCTCGAGCTAATATTCAGATATTTTTTATGTGGACAAATCTTCGGAATTGCCTTTTGGTACCCTATTGAAGTAACTAGCAAGCAAAAGCTAGTTGATTACCTACGTTGAAACGATTACGATCACTAATTAGACAGAAAAGGTGTTTTAAATTGCTGCAAGACAAAGTGCGTGAAAAAAATTCAGTTGTGTGAAACGAGGTGTGTATGAAAGAAGGGATACTATTGCAACGATGGGAGATTGAACGAAAACATCGTGGATTAATAGCACACCGCGAGCTAGCTTGCCCGACCACTCAACGTTGGAGCACGGGCACTTTGAGTGTCGTCTCTCGTGAGAGTGACACCAAAGACGCCGTACGCCAATATGAAGTGTCTATTAGGAATAATAACTATACTTGTGGCCATTACTGGCGTGCATCTCGTAGCTGGTAAGTAAGACCAATGCATATGATATCAACAACAACAAAAGCATCAATGAATAAACTCATTTCGCACCCATGAGCTCGAATCGTTAGCGCTGTTAAGGAATGTTCTTGTTACCAAATCTGTTGTCGACAAAGCGTGTTCCGGCGATGAGCACACGAATAAATTAGGTTTTTCAAATAGTAATTAGCATGTGTTTTTCAAGTAACGTTTCCCTGCGTACGGACAGTTGAAACATCGTAAGCTGAGCCAAGCGTGATATCGCGTCCATTAGATGGACTGATGATGTACGCTAAATCCACGCGTCAGTTAAACATGCATTTATACATTTATGCGTAATTCTCCATTTATTTTGTGTACTTCTATCATCATTTAAGGATATCGCGTATTGCTGCCACGAGATCACCGTCTGTGTGTGTGCTTGTATAGGTCACGAGCAAATTTAACCGGAACGCGTACGTAGTCACTGAACTGTTTTCGCTTCCTTCGCCGTTAGGTGTCGTTGTGCTACCGTCGTTATTTGTCGAAAAGCTCTTCGATTCCTCGCTCATTCGTTTGTTGTGCCTGTCGCTGTCGGCAGTGTACGTTGTGCGAAGATCTTTAGCTGGCTGTTGGATTCGTCTCCGCTGCGCTGTTCGGCCGCACAGAAATACCTACGTTTTCACCATGGCTACCAGCCGGTAGTGGTAGTTTGGCGCGCCATAGGCACCAATTCTCAGTTGCTTTTTTCTTCGTTCGGTAGATTCTGGCAAGTGGTCGTCGCCAAAGCGCGCAATAGACCGCACAGACGGATCAACGGACAGATGAATCGATGGTCGATGGCAAGAGCAGGAGGGATGGCAAAACCAGCTACAGCACAACCACCTTTCTATTTTCACCGGGTTCACGTTCTTGTCGTCTTGACGACGGTGGCGGCAGCAGCAAGAGCTGCTGCGGCAACAGCAGCACTTTCGCCGTAGCCAGCGACGCCAGTGGTTGCTAGTGCTGCTGACGCCGCGCACACTCGTTGGCTTCTTGGCCTCCATCCACTTCTCGATCGAAAGCCGCTGGGTTTGGCTCAGCAGTGTCGTCGAAAGTCTGTTTTTTCTTTGCTGTCGTTTGCTTTTAACGGATTTCGTCGCACTACTATTTCTGTCGATAGTGGCACTGCCGCTCCGGCCACCTCTACGGATGTTTTTTACTTTTGCTGTAGGATTGTTGAACAGGCGACCAATCAGTCGGCCCATGCCGTCCTATTTGGTTACACTCGATCGATCGCTGAACGAGAAGGTGCGTGCCGACCATTCGTACGGTCACACACATACGTATATGATCATCTCATACTCATGTGCAATATGCTTTTTCGGTACATGGCAAGTCAACGAAGATGAATTGCCGTTGAGCGTTTGCATAGGAAATTAATATTCTGATCAATAAAATTCACTATACCGTCCATCGTTGAGTACGATATAATACGCCGATGATGAGTTGCTTGTGGGTCCAGAAACATTCCGGCGCACAGACGACGACGCATATCTGTTACAAATCAGTCTTACTCATTATATAACAAACACTTCACTAACTGAAGTTGCGTTGGCGAGTATTTTGCCGGATGAACTCACTTGCACGCTCGAAGCTGTGGTGAAGGCAACAGTTATTAGCTCCAGATAGTCGGCCAGCTATTAACGTCATTGTGTATCTGTTGATGAAGGCAAAATACATATTAGGTATACATTGTTCACTTTAATTTTTATGGATATAGTAAACTTCAAGAGCAAGCTGTCCTAGAACCAACTGGAAGCATTTCAGAGATACCACATCTAGTCATTTCCAAGAAAGATCTCTGTATCGCTGGTGAGTTTATACTTGTCCCTGTTGGGATACGGAGCCGATTGTCTTCAGCTAACATCAGTTAATCTATTTTCATGTTTATCGTTGGAACATATTGTCAATAGGTATACAATGATTGCCGCTGCTGTTCCCTGCTCGGTTCAGCTTGACTTTGTGTAACATGTTATGTTCATGTTTCGCCTATCCTTATCAACTTATACTCGTCGCCTTACACAGACGTTAGAAAGGCAAATTGGACCTATTGCAAATAGTGGTCTCGGCCGTAACTCTATGGCTTAAATCAAAATTGTGCGCGCACCACTTGCATATTGCATGTGGGAATCTGTATTGTTGTTATAGTGGATATACTGGTTAGTCGCCTCGTCTAGAAGATCGACAGATAGAAGGTCCGCGGTTCCTACAATGAAGTCGGCTGCACTCGCTCTGCGCCCTACATCATCTAGGCCATTGAATCGTTCTTGATAAACGTCCAAGGCTCTGTGTGCAGCTCCTCCCGTCAGCTTCACTAGTAGTGCTAATTCTGCTCGAGCCAGCGTGTCTATGTGTATATCACAGCAGTCAGTGCGTGGTACTGGTTTAGCTGAGCAAGCTAGCGAGGACCATCAAGGTAGGTTGATGTCGAAGCCGCGTAGTTTCACTCCACCGTACTACAACTCCATCTATTATTACTGTGCCTCCTACCTCTAGCATTTCTTTTGGCTCGTTGTTGTCATTCGCTCCGAGGTTAAGCAGCTGCTGCCAGCCCGCCAAGCAGCCAGCGAATCTGGTAGAGATAGTGGTGCTTCTCGTACTCCTCGAGCGGTGACGAACAGCAGTAGTGCAGCTTTTAGCAATCAAAGATCGCCATATGCAGAAAGGCAGGCAGGCCGAACTAGTCCCGGCAGCCAGTGACGCTGATCCAGGCAGCCGGACGATCATCATCGTTGGCCATAATGGTGGTTGCTCCTGTTGCCGGGTATGCGGCGCAACCCAAGCCAAGTACGCACACCCAACCCACAAAGCTAATCCGGCCCAGTTGCTGTTGATGCTTTTGAGCACCAGACTGCTTGATGTTGCTGGTGAAGGACAGTTGCAGCCCTCTATGAATGACGCTCTGTTGGGGTCCAGACCGTTGAAGCAGGCAGCCAGTCAGCCAACACGAGGAGTACAGCGGCGCGCCCGAAAACCATTCGCCATGTTTAAATTCACGAATATTATCGTACTGCTGTTGTGTATTTACTACCGGCACCACCGCTGTGGGTAATTGGGAATAGTAAGCGAGTAATCTGTTCTCAAATAAGCCACGCAAAGAGTTTGTAGACGCCAATGAAGCGACGCCAGTATCAGATGTGATAACCGCGTACGCAAAATAGGGCTCGGAGATGCACGTAGGTGTAATCTAACCATCGTAGCTATCATATCTATGGTCAGTTGTTGCAGCTATTGGTATGCGACTATATGAAGCTTGATTGGCGGTCGACTCCAGCACTTAGAACTGTGGCGGTTTAACGTTCGTGCCACCTTCAATAAACCATGATCTATTCCACTCCCAAAGCTGTTGGCCTTAGGCTGATGATCGCGCACGAGATACTTCATTAGAAGAAACATTTTTGTGTTCATGGTCACAGAAAGGTTGCTGCAATTTCGCTTGTGTCAGGTTTTGGGCTTCTACTCGATTACGACGTGTGTCTGGGTCAATACCCTGTTTAGTACTTGAATACAGTAGTATCCTGGCTGAGTTGCTCTTCTACCTTTACTGATGGTGTAGGTCGACAGTCACAGTCGGCACGAAAGCTTACTCCCGACGCGCCAAACTGAACGGAATTAAATATGCTTGAACTAGCTGAGTATAAAATTTCACTCTTTTGACCGTGATCAAGCGTGCAATGAGCCCTAAAATTGGACGTGACTAAGACATCTTTTCGATGAGGGTAGCATGACACCCGATGCACGTTTTACCACAAAAACCCAATGCTTGAGGCACGGCTGAACGTGACGACGGCGACGACAAAGGTACATTTCGATAATTAGTCACGCAACATTTTGAATTTTTCGTTACATGAACTATGTCCGACTGTACGGGAGTAGTAAAAAACAACACTACAGCGATCGGTAGCCAAAGTTTTCTTCTAGTACAAACGAGCTTAATGAAAAAATAACAACAGTCGCCTTTGTCACTGAATTCGTCACTCATTTAATCTGTCCGCGTGTGATTATACACTGGCAGGTCCAAAAATAGTAGAGAAAGAGATATAACTGCCTGTTTACAGTTAAGGCCATTGGCCTGACAACAATGAAAATAATCTAGTTTTCTTCCTTTTCAACGTTCGTCTATATTCTACACACTCGAGTTTTTATTTTGATTAAAAGCCGCTGCGTCGTCATCAAACCGAAAGAAACGTCTAATAGGCTATTTGCCAATTTTATAAGGCATTTCTCCTTTGTTCTCGTAAAGCTAAGGTCACATGATGACATGTTTCCGCTGGTTAGCAGAATTGTTGGCTTTTTCGAGTAGAGTATTGGCGTACTCGATGATTGAAACGATCAGATCAACTAAGCCAGCAAACTGTAGCTTTATAGCTGCATGGTCAATCTTGGATCGACCAATGCCCGGAGCACTTGGCATTCTCATTTGTTGACTTTTTTCTTTCTTTGTCACGGTCTCTTTTGCGGTTTGCATGCAAACCGCAGTTATTGAGAGTAGCTAATTTTCCTCGTTTATCATTTATCATCTCTCGACGAAAAGCTGATTGGATTGCCACCAGTCAGGGATACGCTGGATAAGCAGAACGTTACAGAAAATGCCAAGTTCGACCTCTTATGAAAGTGCCTATGTGCAGGCTAGACAGCGTCAGTGTTATTTAGTACTTACAAAATGAGGTGTATGCATAAATACCTGCACTCACATAGTAGGTACTATTACAGGTAAGGCTAAGCAAACGAACGTTATTTGGAGTAGTCAAGGAGCCAGCACAAATGCAGAGAGTTTTAGCGCAATATTTATTATCACCTGGCCCGCTCCACATTGCTTCGACGAGGAGCCAATACTGTTGTCTGTGGTGAATTTTACAGACATCATGAAAGTAGTAAGTGGCGCTTTTCAGGGTATGAAAACGTGTCTTCTTATCAGGGAGAAATTATTAGTGATTGGCAAGAAGCGGAAAGCCAGCTAGCGAGCATTGGCTTTGCTGCCATGTGCCGTCCGTTTCACCGTTGTCATCATCGGCCTCAACAAGATCTTAAAAATCTCTGGTTCTCCGTTGATGGCATCCTTGCATTGCCGCCAGCTTTCAGTCGTTGTGCTTGTTTATTTGGACGACTTACGGTAGGTACGAAAGGTACGATGCCAATGAGACAATTCGTTTCAATCACCAATCAAGCAGTATGCGGAAAAGAATAGTATGTCGAAATTAAATAGTCAAATATGGCGGTCTAGTTATTATGTATAACCTAACTCGTACTTTTAAAACGAACCGAGCAATGTTTCGTCTATGTTGGGTCCTTAGTGGTTTTCCGGTTGAGTTTTGCCGTTCCAGCACGCCGGTTGCGGTCAGAGGGTCATAAAAATCCAAAAAACGACTTCGTGTACGTCAACATAGCTAGGCACTGACAAATTTTCAGATGCCTGAGTTCAAAGAGAGATGAGTGTTTCGATAGTATGGGCTTGTAATATATAAGTCTTCAGAACTGTTCTAGGTGGCACTAAATAAGTACTGGTAGGTGAACTAAAGAGCTGGCTTAAGAAAAAAAAAATTGTAAGGCGCCAAAATTTTTTTTGCTTGTTTATCTACATCTAAAAAATGTGCTTGGGCTGCAACCTTATTCTCCAGCTGCTTTTTCCGCGGAAGCGAGTTCATTCGTACGCCTGTCTGTGTGCCACATCGTTGGCGAAAACGCTTGCAGTCTGTGGGGTTCAGTTGAATATACTGACTGGATGCCTCTTTTTAGGAGACGGGCGAACATCTGATGCTTCAGTAAGTAACTGCATGCGGCCCCCTTCTGTCCAAGCAGTCTGGCTATCTATATTAGACGTACTGACATATCTATGTCGTACATCCTGCCCAGCGACCTGTCTCAAGGTAGCCAAGTCCAGACTCAAAGAAAGGACCAAGGACCTTCAAAACAATTTTGCGAAGAATGTGAGAACTTACGATAAAACGGATTACACACAATCTAGCACGCCAGAGATTCGATACCGAGTCCGATGTCTATCATCGGAGACGCAGAGGATCGCCTTGCTCTTCTTTTTTTTTATCATTGTAGTCAATGTAGGTACGCATGTTGTGAAGCGCCTAATTAAAAATGCGTTCCGAAACACTTTGATTGGAAGCGATCGCATGTACTTAGATGTACGCGCACACAGTTTCAATCAGGACAAAGAAAGTCGCAGTTATTAAATCCAAAATATTTTGGCAGCTAGTTGCCGAATACATTCGTTTCCCCGTTATAAATTAAATATTTCAAGTGGTCTATAGTGAATTACGGCAACGGCAATGTACTCGATGATGAGAGGACCTCTGTGTTAAAAGCTAACGTTACGAGGACATATGGGTCTATTAATCGTACTTGGATGTAATGCAAAGAAAAGCATGTTCAATATCGATAATTGCCTATCGTGGCCTCTTCAAGGTGGTATGGTTGAAGCCGTCTAGCAAAAGCAATTGTTGCTGGGGGAGAAAGAGGTATGTTTTAATGGGTGCGTCGTACTTGTCTAGAGTCAACCAAGACCTAGACAAATATGTCTAGTACGAATTGTATCTATGCGGAGAGCTATATCCAGAGCGGCTCGCAGTTTCTATCTAGAGTCTATTCGATCACACCACTGCGATACTTTGATACGGTGTACACAGAAACAAAGAGAGGAAGCGCAATAGTAGGCCAATAAAAATTATTTTTCTTAAGTTGATCGAAGATTTCGCTCATATACGTTAAAGATACATCAAAGCATCGTTTTTTTTTTTCGATCAAATTTGCCACTATTGCCACAGGTTATAAACAGACCACCCTCATGGAGATAAGAACGAACCGTCTACGGAAGTCTAGCCTGGTTAGTGACAGTAGTTATCAGTTGTACTGTTCGCATCCTTCTTTCGTTCTCTCTAGTCCGCTAGGGGCGCTGTATTTGCTGTAACTGGTTTCAACTCCGGCTGATCAGATTATAGAGCAATACAAGCAAGTTTTTCCATGGCATTATATTCATGATTTGTATTCTATATCGATAGCGCTGCTTAGCGACCGTTGTCAATACCGGCGCATCTTCAACTATCGAGCGTCTCCGATAGTAGAGAATCTTGGGCTTTCGCAATCGGCAGGTTGCGGGTCCTCTTCTCTTGTTCTGTCGTTGTCGACTGCGTTGTCATCAGTGCATTGCCGTATTTGCGCCTTCTCAGAGCTCGAGTGTCCGCCCGATTCTGACGCAGACAAACTTGAACTGTCCCTCTTCGACTGCGGCTTTTTCTACTTTTGTCTGTCTCTGCTTTCTCTGTCTGCTTTGAGCCTTGCCCCCACCGCCACCAGCGGCCACACCGCCACGACGGCCAGTGGCAGCAGCCTTTCCTTCGAGGCCTTCTCCCAAACAGAAAGCAGGCAGATGTTCTCTACTAGCGATCGATCGCGTCCGGCGGTAATCAGCAGGAACAGCAGCGCAGTTGCAGAAATACCGCTGCCGCCATTAAACGGCAAAATGCTATATATATATATATATATATATTCGCATACGGTTGTTTTTGGCAGCGTACGCGCTAAAAGCGCGACGCAATAATCATACTTTTTTCAGTTGCGCCTCCGTTGCGGGCGCGAGATACACGAACTTGATACAAACTCTTGCCTGAGCGCTTATGCAACATTTTTCGTTCCCTCCTTTGCATATTCTTGATAGCTAGAGGAAAACGGCGCGACGTTTACGCTGCTAATGTTTTTATTACTAATAGTTTTTTTTTTTGTTAGAACATAATAGGTGTTTCTGTATGGTGCAAAGTGAAAATATATGAACGATCTTAGGACGGGACAAATGGAAAATATTCGCACGAGATCTATTTCGACTCTAGGGCAGAAACAAAGAAAAAACATTAAACAACCTGCGATTCAGCTTTTCATTTAGTCACCGAAAAGAAAACTATTGGGAATAACTGAGCGATTAGTTTTTTTTAATCGATCTAGTTGTACGGAAGTTTAGTCTCTAATGACTTGTGGTGGTTCATCGGACGATCATTTAGAAGCACGCATAACAGCATCTTTCGTGGAAAGCTGGCGTATAACATGCATTTGTCAAAATAAGGACAACGATTGTATTTCTACTCGCTTCCATGGTCAGTAAGCGGCAGAAAGTTTCACATTTGTAATCGACTGGACCGCAAGGAACCGCATTGGCGCCTCCTTTATTTGATCTGAGTATGTGACCGTACCTGAATACCCTTAAAGCTACACTGTGATAACAGTAATGCGTTGCCTTCACATTTGAATTTGTGAAGACGGCCATACTTCTGCATGATCCATAGCATATTTCTGCTGGTGCCGCCACTGCTGCTTTTATCGGTTGTTGAATCTCTTGTTTGGAGGAAGTTGGAGGTACTCCAACAAGGGCCAGTTCAGTTTCATTTCAATTCACGTTTTGGAGCGCAACAGATATAGAGAATGTATTTAGATACTTGTCTATGCATTAGAGGGAGGTTGGGTCTTTTTGGTGTTCGTTGCTATTCTGCGCTATCAGCGCTTTCTGACGATTTCTGATGTTTTGCTTGAAGAACTTCTGTTTCTTCGTTTAGCAACGATCTCCAGCCTGGTCTAATGCTCCGTTCATCTCGGCCACTTCCCGTTCCGCACCTCCGTTAGTTCGTTAGCCCGACAGTTGCCCGACTGCTTATCGTCAATGCTTAGAGAGAGCTTGGAAACCAGGGATGGTAACTTGCAGGCAGGGACGTAGCCATTTGCTGCTGTTAGTCGCCTCCTTGTCTTTAGTTAGTTTTCTGCTGTGACTAAGGCATTCGCCGCAGGTGGGATCCAGATGCTTCTCCCGTCGCAGAAGCGGTCTCGAGCCTACAGTCGAATATTGGCTGACCTGCTAAGAATGAAGCGGTTTTGTGGACGATGAACGAAATGAAAGGAAGAAAACTTGCACAGCCGAAATTTAGAAGACTATGCTGCTAGGATCCACTGCTCATAGCTAACATCCGTGCCTTCAACGCGTTTTTGTGGAATTCCTTGATGAAAAATAGCAATCAGCTAGCAGAACCTGTACCCGATGGCAGAAGCGTTAAAGTAAAGCGCGCTGCGCTATTATGGTCGAAGTACAAAAATGGTATTATAGACATACTACAAGTTAAATATAAGTTGTTCGTGTGGAATAACAATAATAGTAATAATATATAGAGACCATGGCTACTCTTACGCTATAGTCGAGTGAAATCTAAATGACTAATATCGAAACTTAAGTCCCTCTTAAACTCGTGTTGTGTATAGTTATATCCCACTAAAAATCGTAAAATTTCGATAGAAATTTGCCGTTTAGCCCACTGGCCCACATTAACGTGTGTGAACCCACAATAACGTGAAGCGTAAGTAACTGACGCAGAGGAGAAGCTGGTATATTTGAAGCTCGTTTCTGGAGTTTTTTTTGTGTTTGTGTAGGTAAAGCTAGTTGCAGTACATCATGCTTTCTTCTTTTTTCGTTTAGATCGCATCCAACCTGTTGGCCTCTTGAATGACCTTGTCTCTCAGTACGAGTGCGTGACTACAGGCGTACCGCCTATTTGCGCCTATTGCTCACCGATCCACCACGTACTCCAACAGGCATGTGCTAGCCTACGCTTACACACGCAGACACACACTCGTAACTGCTTTTAGACATCTACCAAACAATCTCTCCAGCTCTAGTGGTAGAGAGCAGTCCGTTCATTCGGATCTATTCTGAAGAAATCAGGAAAAACAGCGGCTGCGACCAGTTCGTGGGAACTTCCTTGACTAGTCCCAAAGTTGACCTCGAACATGCGATCTGCGAACACTGTTCTAGCCTAGGGCGCAGCCAGTCGACTGCCTCTGCTCTGGCTATGGTAACATATACACCGAACAGTGGGAAAGGAAAAATGCACATGAAAGAACCTGAGCGAAAGAGGCACCTTAGACAATTGCTTGTCGTCTACATCTGTAATGTTTCCCTCAGGAGTTGTTTGAAACGGTGCAACCGCAGTTACTACCAAGGAAAGACCATTCACAAATCGACTGTATGGATTACCTCTCGGGACTATGTTACAAATCAGTTATCAGCAGTCCGCATATCTACAGTAGGGAACGTAGTATACTATGTGGATGCTATTTAATGCAATACTCTTCGCTCGTATCACAGGTGAATAAAGCTATTGCAGTTGCGAACGTGGCTTCAGGACCATCTTTATTGTGCTCGACTAGATATGTCATTGCTACCCACCGTAATCTTGAACTTGACCCCGCGCCGGTAGTCGACCAACGACATAGCGATATCCGAGGTGCCGACAACGCCGGCCGACGTAGTAAATACAGGTTGCCGTGTATTTGACTGAAAGCGAGCACAAACACTATTCTGCTGAAGTCTTTGTAGATTTACTTATGAGGTACAACGAACTCTTACAGACAGGTGTGACAACGTTGTGTTCTTATTTTCACAGTAAGTTTTTGCTCGGCCCTGTACCACATTTTCTTAATCCGGTATTCCGCTTGCATTTGCATTTTTGGTCAATGACCGTCCCAATGGCACCCCCACCTATGCTGAGGGTGATTAAAAAACAGCGCGAGAATAGGAAGCAGATACAAACAATAAAGCGTCCGTGTAAAGTAACGATGGTCACGGACGATGAGTAGGGCAACGAGTATTGTATAACGGATATCGATACTTGTCCGGGATCGTGCGTCGACGGGCTGATATGCCCAACACGTCAAGAAGAAAAACAGTCGCTGAACGGTTAATAATGGACCATCGCCGTCGTCTTTAAGAAAGAGAAATCAAAGTAACTCGATTATAAAAACAAAGGCGAAAACAAGGCGGCAGGATAAGAAAGAGCAAAAAGAAATCTACCACTTGTTGAAACTCATTGATGTATTATATCGGAAGCCGCTAATTTGATCTATTTTTATTTGACGTCGGGTGCAAAAGAAAAGGTGACTATAGACATGTCAACAATCACCCAACCGTTAGCGATACAATATAGCACAGGTTCTAGACGATCACCAACAGGTAAGTTTGCGTATATATCGTAGAGACTATTGTATTGAAGCAAAAAGACGGTATTGTTGATTGTATAGAATTGTATACTGGTCCGATGGTATGCATCCGTCTAACGAATGATGATCCTCAAGAACGGATAGTTCTGCTATAACACGTATATATATATATATATATATATATATATATATATGTAAATGTGGTACAAAACGTATCTTGCCGTGAGAAAGTGGATGGAAAGCGATGGAACAGTGACCCTATTCTTGTTTTTGGCGCTTTGCTAGTATCACCAGGCTTAGATTGTAGTTGCCCTATCTGTCTGCTGCTATATCTATTTGCCAAACGCGTCCTCACGTGAATCAGTACAACGGTTGATCAAACTCCACCGAATCTGTCGCACTGGTCTTTAGGTGACGTCAGCTCTATAGAAACTGTGCGTGCGAATATTTTTTCGCGGGAAAATATTTCATCTTATGGAAGAGACCCAGAAGAGAGTGCACGACGAGGCGGCGTCAAATTTCCCGCCAATTTGCATAGGAACCGAATGTTCACCTTCTGTACAATGATGACTTTGTACATATCTTGCTTGCCTGACAGGTGGATCTAATGTTTATACCCACACATTGTACAGGAGAATCAGTAAGACATCAATCTATTTATCTATCAGCGGATTTGTCTAGTATTTACATTTGCTTAGACAGGCAGGTTAACGCCACAGCAATAGAAAACACCAATTGACATTCCCTGATGCCATCTTTCGATAATCTAGTTTTTAAGAGTCAGGTTTCGTAGGAGGTAAACGATAACCGTTCCCGTTGTAAGATTCGCGAATGCCATACCGATAGATGACATCATTGTCGCAGGGTCTGTACGTGCATAGGTGCACGCAGTGCTGGGATCACCAGTAGCGCGTTGGACTGGGCCGGCGAAAATTTTTCCCGCGGGCAAAGCATAGGAACACAGCAATTAGTGGAGTTTGCGCCGCCTATTCAACGCTGCTGCTGCTGCTACTGCTTAAACTGCGACTGGTGCGGTTTGCTACAGCCATCCAGTTGATATTTTCCGCCTTCAGCGGGATATACCGCTCTTGCCATCGCTGCTGTTGTTATTATGTCCACCCTATACTGCTATAGACCTTGCAGCCTGACGCTCTTCTTTGATGAAATTTGAAAGACCCTTCACATATACGGGCAGCAGGGTCATACGAGTAGACAAAAACGTCGAATGGCACGGGTACGTTCGTTAGAGAACTTTCGCACGCATTGAAGATGAACCGATTTGTGGATTCATCCGTCTGCAACAGCGCTCTGTGTAACATTAGCAAAGCGAAAGGCATCCAGACGGCAACGATAGTGCCAACAATAAGAACAATTTCAAATGCAAGGCGTATCATTTGTTCAGCCACGGGACACCCCGTTCAATCAGAACGTTTACTGGACTGACCGATGGCAACTAACAGGAGTAACGTAACTGCAAGCGTCGGCACGGGCGTCAGGTACGTCACAGTCACCGATGCCACTCGTGATCATCATCCTGCTTTCTGAACATGATATGCAATACTATGCAAGTAATTCACAAATTAAGCCAGGCTTAATAGAGGTGAGCAAAAGCGTTTCGTAAAAAACTGGCATTGATTGGACCTAGTGCTGTGAATACTGACATCACAGGCTGACACCAGGCTTTGTTGTAGGTGGTGAACTTAACGTGGTCTGCTAGCTAATTGTCTTCGCAGAATCTCGTAATCTTTGCGCAGTAACTAGTTGCTTTTTATATCTTTATAACTAAGATATATATATTAGTCACTGTGACAAAGATGATAATGTCACAACGCCGATCACTTGTTCAGATAATTGTTCGCTCGATCTCGGCAGCAACGACGAGAGCATCTGCTGTCTGTTTATAAAGGAATCATGTATTAATAAAAATAAGTTATCCGGATAGGCGAATGGTACAGTTTATTTCAATAACACTGTTTTCATAGCTAATGTTATAAGAGAGTCCGATACAGAAGTTAATGATAAACAGAACATGGGAGGAAAGCATCTGCTTAGGAAGACCTGATGGCGACTATTAATCCGTTGTTAGTTTTGTCGTTTTTCTACGTTAACCCCACTAAGTATCGTTCGACGTCTTATAGATGTTGAGCACAAGTTACATCGATGATTCGTAGATAAATGCGCACTAGGCTTTTGTCGTCTGCAGGAAAACATGTTTAAAATCATTTTCTTCCAATTTACTCTTCTGCTCGCCAATGGTTTTCTCCAAATCGTTCCAAGAGCGATGGCGTGCTCGACCACGATCCTGCTCACGACCAGCTTTTTTTTTAACGATAGTCTTGAGTAAGATCAACGATGGCAAGCGTTGCCCCCTTAAAAACAAAGTTGGTTTCTGCCTTAACAGACGGGCGACACACCTATATCGGATTAAGCGATTCGTTTTCGTTCAGTTCTCTTCTGGCAGATGACGATAACTAGGGTAGTGACCGCATGGGTAGTGGATGTTCTAGCTCATTCACATCGATGTCCAAGGCCAACAACGCAGAACGGTTCGGTGACCACTTCGGGCCGTTCAGGCCACCGTTGGCATCGTCTTAGACTCGGTTCGCTTCCTTCCTCGACCAGAACAAAGCAAAGAAGGAAGCCGGTAAGCTATAGGCAACTTAACTTAGCTCAACCTGGTGAAAATACAAGACACTTCTGGCGTTGCGTTTCCCTGTGTTTACATTGAGCGTTGCGCGAACCGCATGGCTAGAGTGCAAAATCATTTTGCTCTTCTGATTTCTGTAGTAACCGACGAAGTGTGCGTCGAGATCGTCGCTTTAATTGAGTTAGAGGTGCGCGAATAATGACAAGCGGCCACACGGAGCGCCAGACACCGTTCTGCAATAGCCCAGGTAATAATGGCGGAAGTTTGAGCGTCACTTCAGGGATTTATATTGGTCAGAGCAGCAGAGCGTCATTTGCTCGTCTATCAGTGATGATCTTGTTGTTATCCTGCACTACACATAGAAGCAGCGAAATATGAAATAAGGATACAACAGAATTAAGTTTGTCCTGCATTCTGTGAGCATAATTTTTAGAAGAAGAACGTTGAAAGATAAACTTACGGCCCATTTTAGCTATTTTGTATGCCACTTGCTCCTCAGTCGTCCTTACATATTGCCCAGATCAAGGAAAACATTTGAGGTTCACATGGACGATTATAAAAGGTATACGTACGCGCATTAATACATGATATATCCCATATATCTAAAGCGCATTTGTTCGCAAGTCCACGTACATTTATACCTAATTTCTCGAACTCGTAACATGCGTAAGTTAAATGGGTTACTGTTATGGGGCGAATCGTTGGCAGTTTAGGTTGAGTGTAAATAACCATCAGCATTTAGTACTCGATACGATAGCTGGCTGGATCCAGTGGTGATATTAGTAACTGCCGAAAGCTTCACCAATGCGAGTACTCAGCTACAGGATAGCAGGAGTGGACGAGGAGCGCATACTATGAGGCCATCATATTATGAAAACTATCCGTGGTTAGTCTCCTACTTTCAATTGTAGGAAGGGTATTTGACATTGTGCTGCTGTTGTTTCGATGTTTCGGCATAAACTATTTCATGCCGACACGATGCGGGGTAGTGCCTCTACTTTCAGTCGAAGATTTGACTGACTTCTGGACTTTTATCGGTAGCAGTGAGCACTTCGCTTTCATCACCAGCGACTCCACGGTTCCTCGCAACGCGGACGATAGAAAAGATCGCTAGCCGTTATTCTACACACATACACATGTTGAGTACTAGCAGCTGCGAACCGACGGGACGAAGAAGTCCGGGAGTTGAGCATCGATGCGTGTAATACTGGTGCGCGCGTTATTCATACCAAAGAAACGTAAAAGATAGACCTTTGGTGGGGCGTTGGTGGATCCGGTCAACAAAATACCCTGTCTAGACGGCTAGCGTTTGGATAGCCGGAGCAAAACGGCGTGTACTACCTGTACTTCGCTCTTCAGCAGACAACTTCAGCAGCAACATACAAGACTAACTGTTGTTTAAGTTTAGACTTAGACTAACTATTGCTAAGTGCCGGACACATACGTATATTGATAAATTCAGTTTAGAGGCAGCTCGAACATGAAAAATCTGTATTGTTCAATTACTTTCTACCGCCAGGATGACGATAGCTAGCACAATTGGAAGAGCGTCTATAGGTAATATTGTTAATGCTTTATTTATATGTAAAACTCGATTTAAGTGATTACTCTATTTGCTTCCAAACACTTTCTAGGTACGACAATTGACAACTGATCTTGGAGTAGAGATCACTAGAGTATCGATACCTCAACCGTGTGCATAGAAGGAAACCCGTAAAACGCCAGGCACAAGTCTCCATGCACGATAATGAGACGAATAATATACAAATATATCGAATATATGATATTTATCTATGGCAGGAATTGCCGAGTTGTGGTATCTATCGTGACGTAGTCTTCTTCCGCCGAAATAGCACATTTCCTGTCTTTGGAAAACTCTTATAAAAACAACGATAGCGATATCGTGGAACGGCTAGGAACGAGAAGCTGATCTTCTCGATTACGATTAAGTCGTCTTCTGTCAATTTAGCATGGCAGGCAGCTGTTCTTCCTTTGATGGCTCAGCGTCTATTTAGAAACTAAAACACACAACAGTTTGCTGTGACTATTGTTATTACGTACAGTTTATAGAATTGATTACAATATGTATGTACGCATCAGTTTCCATGAACCGCTACATAGCCTATCAATAGAGAGTAGGTACTTCATTTTGTCACTCCGATATGACGCTGCGATCACGATGAAGTGCGCATGCATGAGGTATCAAGTGGTCATCTCTTATGTCAGGTAATATATTTCTTAAATAGATTTGATTTGTTTGAAAGTGCGAAAGATTCTCTTCAGGTCCGTTACCTGAACAGAGTAGTTCGTTATCTGAATAAATATGACTCAGTAATGGTGGAGACGGGCCGTATTTTTCTTGGTACTCATTTGTGGGGACATCAAGCTTGCTAGCCATATGGCAAGTTGGTCGAAAGGAAAGCCTTGACAGCTACGCATTTGTTATCCAGAGAGAAACACAAATGAAAAGGGTAAATTGAGGTTCTAATCACAGTCAAATTTTGTCTATCTACATTGTCGAATCTCTGCCGCTGCAAAAATGAAGGAGACAGTAGGTGAAACTGCCGATGAATAGCTACATTTCGACGACCCTCCATGTTCATAAGTGGAGATGCCGCGTTTTTTTGAAAGCACGTTTTGCTCACCACGTGTCTGCTCAGCTTTGTTGTTTGTTCAGATGAAACACCTGTTTTCCTTTGAGTAAGTGATTGCTAGGCGACAGAAAATGAGGATTCATACAAGAATCGTTTCTATTCATGCGGTTTACGATTAGCCGTGCTTCAAAATACCTTCCGATGTTGTTCCACATAGAATTATAGTCGGTCGCCTTTAAATGGCTCGTGTCCATTAGCAAGACAAGATAGATTCCAAAAGTGAATTCCCTGATTTTCTTCCACATAAGGCTGGGGCAACTGTCGTTAAGTTGAGTGGGCTTCTTTTCATTAAAACTATCGGTGAGTACAGAATTAACGATGACAAAACAACATCTGACATGATAATTAATCGGATACATGACATTTAATTAGTTAGCCAACTAACGACTTACCGAATACTGTTACTATACTAATAAACAGATATCAGAAAAATAAAATGAGCTTTCTGGGTAACGTTCTAACCACGACAACAAGTTGTGCTAACAATTTATAGCAACAGTTAAGACGCGCCTGGTAGCAAGCGGTGGGACGATGCTCATCTTTTTCCATATACACTTCTACTTCGGCTGAGCCAGCTTTTAGTTATGGTGAAAATCGAGTTTGTATTGACGCCTCAATCTGATTTATAAGTGAGACTATTTTTTCATATTCTTCTTTATGGTAAACAGCTAGTGGTAACTTGCTTTGAGTGCCAATGGCTTTTGTGACCGCCCCCTGTTTTCGACAAGATTCACCTTTGTAGAGGAAATCCATTACGATGCATAGCGACGCATTAGTAGCAAAAACAACAAACAGTCTGTACTGCAACTAAATCATTGAAAAATACATGTCCATCTCTTGCCAAGGGGAAAAGTAGAGAAAGACGTACGGGTCGTCAGACCTGTTAACATAATGAGAGTATATATGTAAAACAGGCACATGGCTATTAGCTTCTATAGCTACAAATTCTTTTTTTAACACCGTATATATATGTGAAAACCATCACGTCCGATTATATATGTGCTCCATATTAGAGTTCAGTTTGTGTACTGTCTCATAATTTACCACCATTGCAACGTGATCTTCAATACGATTTCAGCTATAGATTTGCTTTCTTTACTTTGTTTTGTTTTCGGCAATATTTAGTTCGCCGGTTAAAACTGGTATGGCCTGATTCAAGCGAAAGATGGGTGGACGAAATTGTATGCACACAATAGTACGCTTTAATTTCCACTATCTAACACGATGTCTTTTCTAAACTGAAATAGGGTTTTCAGCTATTTTAGCGGAGTACCTATAGAAGGTACAGGATAAGATGAAAGTAAGCTCCAGCAAGTCGTTGTTACCACGAAGTGACTGAGTCTCCGGTGTCTTTGCTACATGACATATATACATTAGATGCTTCGACACAAGATACGGGGCAGGGGCTGTTGTTGTTGTTGTTATCTCTAAAGAAAAACCAAAGTCCATAATAAGGAACTTGTTCTTCCGCAGCCACCAAGATTGTTTTTATGATCAGAGGAGGACCTGAAGGATCTGACTGTAGTTAGCCCCCGATTAGAACATATTGAGTATGGACTATTGTTAGCCAAGGATAGCACAGAGCAGGTCCGCGTAACTCTGACCTTCAAGCAACACCAATCGACCATTTGTGTCTAACAAAATATAAACGCTCAACAGCTATTAGAACTCGAAAGTAGTAATGGACAGTTGGTATGCTGTGCATTTTGTTTAAAATATACATGATTTTTTTATATATCGTAGGATTGTCATCGTTACTAAATCAACGCAGACATCATTTGCCGCTTAAGCTTCACAAGCTTTGTAGGGGTAAACCCGGCCCAAAAACGACAGGCTTGTTAACAACTTCTTGTACGTTATAGATCTAATATGGAAGTGCTTAAAAGGCATAGCACTACATATGCTGAGATTTTTATCTTTTTAAACACACGCTTTTTTAAATTTCGACTCGTATGTTTTAGATTCTATGCGTGTGTGTCTTTTATCCTATCAGTAGCACTGTCAGTGAAGATGGAGAAGAAACCTGGTCGAGAAAGGCATTGCCCGATGAAAGCTGATTAATAGTCGCCATAGCGCAGTTCTGTGTTCGCTCTGATCAGCACGGCTTCGGATACCCCAAGATATTGGGCCTCGCTACAGGGGTTCGCACAAGCTGTTCGTCGTCGTCATGAAAACGAACGACGGCCATTTTTGCATTTGTGGATGAGATCGTCTGCAGGCCACTGCAGACCGACTGATCGGCGACGAGTCGGTCGTCGAGCTGACCGCATACGGCCACTGAATATTGTCCTAGCCATAACAACTTTTGGCGGCGTTTTTAAGAACGTCAAGCATTCGCTTATAGTAGAGCGAATGAGAGCCGTATCATCAGAATACGGCAACGGGCGTGATTCTATCGATTAGATACAATTGAAAAGCATCTGTAAAAACCAGCATATCTTTCCATACGGCAGCAGTCAGCTAGCCATCACCAAACCGAAGGTATCTTAACGCGGACGTTTCATCTAGCATGAGAGGAACTTGGTAAAAATTGAATATAAAGATCGAATCCTCGTTCCAGATGATGACAACAAACATTGATTGACCTGATCTAGCTCAAGGAAGCAAGCTAATGTTTGTTCCAGATGGAATGATCACTCGAGATTGCTTTAGAATACTACCAATTCTGGCTACCATCATCTAAGTTAACTTGAAGTAAATTATATATATATATATATACATATATATATATACTGGGACAAAAAACACAAAAATAAGCAAACGGCAAACGTTTTTTTGCTCGAAATCAATAATGAACGTCATAGTAAAAAAGAAGAATTAGTACTTTTACCATAATCACTTAGAGTACTGAATGGATGCAACAGCTGCAGTGGTAGACAATATCCATCTCACCTACCAGAATAATTATTAAACACAGGAAGGTAAAACTAGATATGTGTACGTAACGCAGACTCTGACCAAGCGCCTTACCCTAGATAACGATGGTTGTGATGAATGTTGCAAGGTGATGATATTTTGTTAAGAAACACTAACAAGACTTCTAACAAGCTTACCTGCATTGCTCTGCTTTTTCCTTTCAGGATTTCAATCATGTAATCCGGATCCATGCCAACACAACGGAGAATGCCGCTACGCTCCTAATGCACAGTCTCGTTGCGTGTAAGTAAAATTCGTCTTCGATATTAGAAACTCTTAGCAAGAGCGTAAACTAAACATCCGATTATTTGCATTGCACAGGTCTAGCAAGGACCCATTTTACATTATCGTAGAGTCCTTTCGACAACGTTCTCTATGTTTGAACACAACTACCAGATGGAAATACGACCCAATTCTTGATTAAATCCTCTATCTGTGCACCCCTCTAAATGAACTATGAAGTCTTCTCCTTGTCACAGTAGTATATTGTCCGTTGCATTAGGACGAGAGTACTTCTACCGGCCCTATCATTGTGACTAATCATGATGACGCTAATGATAAAAACAATTTTCACTCGTCTGCTGCACCGTGGTTATGATTATGGTAGAATAAGGTTGTGGGACGTCAGACAGTGGAAGATTGATTTCATAGCGTTCATCTTTAACAACAACGCTAAGATACTCTGGTCCGTTTGCTTTTTGTAGGTTTCATATGCACTATTAATGGTTGGTCCTTCGCTGCTGCGGCTGGCCATGTGACAACCTATAATGACCCCCGATATGTCTATACACCTTGTGCACCCATTCGATCTCGTATTGTTTTCATAATTTTTGTTGCCAGGCGTCGTTAACTATACAACCGCGTCTTCTTTAAGCCAGATAAGTCTGCGATTGCGGCGGCAGTGGTGTCCGAGGCAATGGTGCCAGCGGTAGTAGGTTTGAGCAACGGACGCACCATCTGGGGGTAATTCTACTGCAGATTGATCTACCACGCTAACTGTTGTACGACATCATCACAGCACTTACTCTGCTGCTGTTGTTCAAGCAGAAACCGATAGCATTTACCTACCTGCTTTTATCCTTGGCCTTTTCTATCTGCATCGTACCTGAGCTATACTATGAACGTTCCAATTCTTCTCTCTGCTGTAGCCAGGACGGAGTACGAGCATGTCCACGTTGAACCTGGATGGCGATGCCACGATGAGATGGCACGATAGAAGGTTCATCGAGTGCGTGTGATGCTTACGTCTAAACAGCCGTGGACGTTGTTCAACCATAGCCGACCAAACGGACCCCTGAAATATGATGAACTGATGTATACATTAGAGTAAAAGGAACAGAAGCACTTTGGCGTAAAATAAGAGGCAAATAATAAAAGGAAAAGTGCCGAATAGTATCAAAATGGTCTCGGAGCGGAGCGCGGAAAGAATCATTAGATAACGTCTTGTTAGATTCAAGCCACTGGTGCCACCTCAAATGAAAGGGAATACAAAAAAAAGAACTAGAACAGCTTGTTATTGCCGTTATTAACAGTTATTTGCCGTTTACGCCGCATCAGACTTATTAACTAGGTGAAAACGGAATCATTATCCAAATTAGACGCCTATACATATTAGAATAATAAGAATTCTATGCCCGCTGGTAGTATTAGGAAAGATTCTACCAAAAAAAAGATGCTATCACTAATTTTATGCGGAAACCATCTACCACTTATTTCTGGAAAGGCGAGACTGATCGCTGATGACCCATTGGTCGACGGGTGTACAGAAATTACGTAATTATCATTCTGTCTATATAATCAATGTCTTGCGTGTCAGTTTAAATCTAGATCGTGCACAGTGGCTACCCAGGTAATTGATGTCATGTGGTCTGTTTCATCTATTTCGCTTTTCTTTGTCCATCTTATCGGGTGTATTTATATATATACACTGTGACGTACATGTCGCAGCAACAATTATTTTTTCTTTTCTCGTATTGTGTATGTGTATGTCTATGGGCATATTTGGGTATCATCAATAACATGATATTCCGGCCTAAGTAGATTTTAATGACATTGCCTGCCGCCACCAGCTGCTCCTCCTACTAATAGAGCGTCGAAGGTTTTCTAGTCGAAACGGCTTGATGCTGTTCCGTTATTGGTTCGACCAGACCCATCTGTGATAAGTACTGAAAACAGTGCTTACCGCAAGTAGGCAAACAAGGCAGTCACTTGCATGTAGCCATGATAGTGAATATTAGTCTTTCAACAACGTTATATACCAGCCAGTCTGTATACATATCGCCATTAGACAATTGATCCCTTCAATAGTGTACCGCTGACTTCTTTCAACGGTCGTCGGTTTATTTGCCTGTTTTATCTCGGCCATCATATCAATAACATAATAACGGCTTCAAGGGGCCGAGGAAATTGAATGCAAACATGCTTCACGAATTCGCGAAGCCTGCGTATATTTACGTGTATCAAGGACGATCGACTAAGTAGCTCAGTATTTAACTGCTGCATTTATAAGTCGAGATAGACTGCGCAATGCGAAGGGGCTAGCCCGCTCCAACGGTTCAAATCACCTAAAATTGCGTGATTTAGGAAATGACTGAACGATAGTTCAGCATTTCGGCATATACACCCGGTTGATATTGCCCTATGTGCTTTATTCGCCTAGCAGCGACAACGATCTCGGTAGCGTAAGATTAGTAGCGGGAAATTCTCCACCGGCCTAGCCGAAATCTTTGGAAAAATCGCCGGATGCGAATCTACACAACCTCTATAGTCCTTGACACAAGGCTTTTTACTCTACGGCTAACTTACCTCCTCAAGTGATGTCCTTAGCATAGGACGCCGTTAGAAGAAGACTCTCTTTTATAGCTTGAACTATAGTGGCAAATCCCGCAACATCGACCTATTGGCTGGCAGTGTTAAATGTTGAAGTGCAGAAAATTCAAAATGACTTGCTTACGTCTGTATAGCGTGTCGTTACTTTCAGGGAAGGTCAATAACGAACGGAGCCCGCCTCACTGTTTGATAGGCATGTGTACACTATACGAAGAAAGCAAAACGTGACAGAAGAAAAGAGTGGAGCAAAGACGACCCTGTCCTTTAGCAGATGACGAAGCCAGCCAAAGCCCTACGGGAGACGGTGGACTTTTGTGCGCTCTACGAGCATTCGCATATAACGGAAGGGTTTATTTCGACAGCAACAAATGACTGAAAAGGCAATAAACTCGCTTAAAAATCACGATTAATTTCCATTGTGGTTTGGGATTACGAGTTATCTTCCCATGACTAAATCAAACAGTTAACTTGATAACTGCCGTTTATTGTCACCCCTCGGGAGTAGGCACTGTGTTCTTTGCAATTGAGTTCAGGACAAGAGGTCGAATGGCCGGACAACGCAATAGGAAATTCTGTTTTCTCGTCACACACTCAACCTGTCGACGAGAATTCACTCATTACCAGAGTAGTATTAGAATTGTCAGCAATCAGTTTGTTCTTTGTGAACACATAACCGCGCTTTCTTTTCTTATTAGCGAAGGAATAAAGCTGGGAATGACGCTCATTTATATGTCTACCTTAATATGAGGCTTTTTGTGCCTTCCACATTAATTCCGAATGTTCAGTACATACAACCGCCTCTTGAGACATCCTCGGAACTTTCAGTGCGACAGTTATACTGAGTTGGCCTGCCCGTTTCGATCGACGGAAGAACAGAAAAGATCCTATCTCAAACTTCTTGTGGGGTCTTCGGTAGCGGTTTTTCGATACGTCGACGCCAGTGACTGCGGCCACAACAACGGCAGTCGTACGCTACATTTCGAACTGCGTCGAAGCGTTCTTCGTCTCTATCTTATTGCTAACGATCCCTGCAGTAGTAACAGTTCTTGGCTTTGTTGCCATTGTGGCCTCTTAACTCGTTACAAACAATCTGCTGATCACGATGTGATTCGCGCAGTACCTACGATCTTTTTACCAAACGATTACCGCTATTCTTAGCGCTGCTGGAGTGCTATTTAGTGGTTCAAACAACAGCAAAAGAGATATACTTATTTGTGCGAGATAGTCAAGGTAACCGATCGGGATCAATGCTACTGATTTCCTTCACCACGAAGATTCTGGAATGCGTGCCGTGTCATTACCATTGTACTCTGCCCGCGTATTCGACCGCACTATTGGTTTACTTAATGTACCGTTCCAAGGAGCATTTTTCTCTACTATTAAACACGGACATAGTGCTATTGAATGGCTAGAACATCTATCCGAAGTGAATACGCATCTTGACGCGGTGGCTATACTACTAAAAAAAGAGACAGGTAAAGATCGACGGAACACAAAATTTGCAAAAATGGCGCCGTACCATTGTATCAACTCCTTTGTCCTATCGCGCCTCTAGTCGTTCACGATACAAACAATAACAAGGAAACAATGTATGACTGTACAATTTATGATTGTGTTTGAACGAGTTAATCGCGACAGTTTGCGATCGATCACTTCGTTCCTATGAGTTTCTCTCGCCGTTGCATCTCACCAGAGCCATTAATAGGACCTCAATATGTTATCAGCAGTACCTATTTCTATGGCTATCGGCGTACCACTGTCCTGGTTATCGAAAAAATATTGATTTTCGTTTGTGCCTAGAGTGCGGCTATAACCGCATATATGCAACTGCCAGCAGCATCCATGGCCGAAGTAATAGTAACGATACGTGTACTCTATATGTGTGTATTACCATATATTTTTGTTGTAGATAAAAGCGGTCGGTGGACAAACGTGCAGTGTGCCCCATTTTTGAAATGACGATTCTCTCTCGAGGTAACTCGTTTGTGGGAACTGGTAGGGGAAGATCGTGAAATGCCAAGTGGGTGATTGTGTCGCCACAGATTGAACTTTCATTGATTGCAGGTTAGTTAGTTTGTTTGATTTTTCCGTGCATCTTTCGTCTTGTTGGCATAGAGCTTTGTACCTGGTTTCGGCAACCGGCTCGTCAGATAATACGCTAACTTCTTCAAATCTAAAATCGATATTATCCGCAGTAACAGGTATATTGGATATAGAGAAGTAGAATTTACATACTATAAGTTTAGCAGAATACAGAAGTAGAGTAGTGTCGTCCACGAGCATCTGAATCGACCATTGAGTTACGGAACTCCGACTTGGTTAGTGTAGCCATCTGTGTGGGATTATTTTACCAGTGGTCGTAATGCCAATGTTATTAGTATTGAGCTAAAGTAAACAAAATCGAGCTGTTTGTTCCTGAGGTTTATCCTGTTGTACCTGTGAGCTGGAAGCGCTGGTGCCGACAAACTTGTATTCTTTCGATCTTGTAAATTCGTCATGTAAAATTGCTTTGACTGCGGCCTCCCGCTAAGGGCGAACTAAGGCAAAAAAATATGGCGTATATCATCATCATCGTCATCGCCACCAGCAGCATCAGCATCGTTGGCAGTCGCCATATTGTTGCCTGGAGGAAAATTCACGAGGGCTGTGTGGGATAGATTGATGTCGGGGAGATTTGAAAAGAAAACGAAAGAGAATATGCTTGAAATGTTGGTTAGAACGTATCGATCGCGCCTGTAGCTCCGTAGGATTCTCTGGCAAAACCGCAGTATCGCGAGGCGAAGTGACGAAGCCGCGGAGGCCCACAGACTGCTAAGGTTTTGTAACTGATGTTGCTGCTTATGAAGACAACAGCATCTTTGCTTCGTACTTATGATTCATTCTCGCACCATACGGATGAAGCATGAGGAAACAACATGGAGAACAAGCTCGTCTAGAATGAGAGGCTGCAATACAAAAAGACCACCATAGACGAACTCCGGTTGAACAGAAAAACGTACCACTATTATTATTATTATCAGTTTGAGAACGAAACGAAAATAGTAAATGCCATAAGCTATTAGCGAATTATACGATGTTCGAATTTGCGTCCTGGAATTTTTGTCATGCTTGTGTTTTAGAAAGTTAGAGCACATATGGCTAGGTCATTCGCTGCGTATCGTCTGTTTGTGTTTAAATTAAGGATTCGCCAACCACTTACCGAGCTTCGGTCTACGGCTGATATGAAGTGACCCATAGTTGGAAGTATTATTGCTCAGTGCCTCAGCTGATCTCATTGATATCACGAGCAAAATGAAGCCCGTTTCTACCCACCTGCTTACCCGCTCATTCAGCTGGAAGGATGAATGTAAAGGGAATTTAACGTTGTCCCGACAAAGTCGACGCCTTAGGTCGAGTGTGATACTCTGCTTACTATTGCTACATGGAGATAACTTCAGTCGCGTTCCTGCCGCAGACGTCGTCACTAGCTTTGATAACGTGTCGCGCTTTCTCCATATATACCGTGTCACTCAGTTGCAACCTCCTCATCGAGAGGGGACCACAGATGCGTGGCTCTAGAGTGATATAGATCTTTTTGACTGAAGCTGAGGAACAAGCGATGTTGTCCTCAACGCCCCCTTCCCTCTCGCGAATGCAATTCAATCGGAGCTGCCATTCAAAACTTGAAGCCAGATCCACCTTCACAAAACAGGGACAAAGAGAGAATACGATGGAATAAACGGGAGAAATGAGAGAGCTGGCAAACACAAATCTAAATTTTATGCAAACTTACTATGCAAAACGCTATATCAGCGCGCATTTGATCGATTTGAAAGTCTTTTTATTGAGAAGTTGCCTTACGTCAAGCAAATATCTAATTGGCATAAAACTTTTGCTGCGTTAATGATGAACTGTCCCTTTGTTTGGCCATCGCTAGAACGCTTTTGCGAAGCACACGTCTTGTATTTTAGTGTTTTTTTATTTATTACTCCTTTTATCATTAAACATTGAAAAAGGTACCGATCACAACTGCTTTCTCTATTTCCTTGCTCTTATTATGTTAAATTAAAGCAATGTAATAAGCTTCTATCCAAGTTAGTCAAATCGTTCGCAATCACTCCTATTCATATATCCGAATGAACTTGTACCCATCGTATGTGTGAGTCAAACAAGTGGCATCGACTCATTGCATCCCCTCGAAGTTCTCGTTCTCTGGCGCCATTGGACAGAAACAACTTCACTTGTGATTGTCGTGGTCTCCGCGTACAATGTAGCCAGTGAAGCCAGTTGAGTTCGGTGGTGATGGCGCTGGCGCGGCGATGGCCGTGCTCAGCAGAGGCACACACGCATCTTCAGTTTGGGTGCTACTAGGTATTATCGTGTTCCTTTGACCAAAGTTGCCGATTCTGCCTTGTCTGCTGCTGCTGGTGTTGCTGCTAAAACTAAGTCCCATCAACGTTCAACGGCCTGACCGAGCGGAGCAGCCAACTGGCTCCGCATGCTCAGCGGCCGAGAACGAGAAGGAGCCACGAAGATGCGTTCCCACGCTCGCCAGAACCACCCCCTAGCCAGCACCGATTTCGCATCCCCTCTATGTAAGACTCGCCTCGTCTCGTCTCACAGAACCCCTCCTGAGCGGAGTGGAGCGGCGTGGGGGTACTTCGTGGACTATGTAGTCGGAGAGTCCACAGCAGTTATCCCAGAATGGTGTGGATCCCGACCGAATAATCGAATATGTACCCATCATGGCTATAGTCAAAGCAGCAGTAGCAGCAGCTAGGCAATCGTATGCATTGGCTGGGCAGTTAACAGCCGTCCAATGTGGGGCTATGCGGGACAAGGAAAGCAAGAGAGAGGGAGAGAAAGGAGCGAGGGTAAAGTTTGGCGCGTACCGTTTCGAATTATTGGGGACACTAGGCGAACGCTACACGCAGAAGGGACAGCGCCGTCATGCAGAGGCTTCTAGATAACCTAGAAGGTAGAGGGACCGAGCACACCATATAAAACCCCAGCAAAAAGCACCTGGTAACCTCTCTTGTCTATCTCGTCGCCCGCTCTGAATAGGAAATAATTTGTTGAATCAACACCATCGATAGTTGCAGCTGTCGGCAATAGTGACAGCATTTGCGCGCCTTGTTGTGCAAGTTCGACAAGAAAAATGCTTAGAGCTAAATTAGGGCTTTTGCGTCCTCCTTATCTTTCGTACAATTACGTTACTATTCAAAGCGACTATGGTCGAATGTAGTAGGTACTAGACCACGGAACAAAGGCATAGTAATCTTCTGATACTTGTAGCGATGCTTCTCCCGCTGATCGTTATTAGTTTGGTACTCCCGCAAGCACTTGCACTCGTCTAATTGAAAAGTAACAGCCTCAATGGGTTTATTACGTCCCCAGAAGCTTAGTTCAGCTAACTATTCAAGGATGTCGGTTACCTCACACCACTTTGCTTCGCTATTACTCATGTAATTCATCTCACAACCTTGAACACGACTTGCGCCTCGTTTGCAGTCAAAGACGTCGTCGGGATGACAGGGATTAGAGTATGACTGAACATGCGCTCCTGTCCTTACCTTATATAAGCTTTAATTGCAGTGACCAGTTTGACATATGCTTCTGAACCTACCCCACATATGTAGATGGTAAAGAAGGTTAACTATCAAAATGGCCAAGATGTAACATTGATTGTTTGTGAGACTGAGGTGAGTTTTCGTTGAAAACATTTTTAGGAGCTCAAGGTTTCAGTTATCACAGTTAATTCCATCGGGTGAGGTCATCGTAGAAGGCTCATCATGTAACTATAATACGTCTGATCTGCGAGCACTGCCACTGCAAATCCGGATGCGATATTATATATGTGGATCGCAATAGGTCCAGAAATTTGCCAGTGCCTTGGTCAGCGTCAGCGGTTTATGGCTGCTCGTTGTTATGTGTAGATATCGTTTTTAATGCAAGCGCGATGGTCAAACCCAAGTATAATCTAAAATTAAGATTGTGTTTCGCGATAACATTTTTTCTAGCGCCACACCTATGTAGACAGTGTCCGAGTTGTGCAGAAACTATACAGAAAGGCTGTATAAAAACAGAAAGCTGGCAAAAAGCATGATATAGAGAAAAAAAATAACGCTTTACTGTGGTCGATGGTGTTATTATTGGCATTGTCGGTGCTGATGTATGCGTCTTCGTTTGTGTTTTCTGCTCTTTTTACTGTAAATATATACAGTACGTTCGTATAGGTAGGGTTTTGTCTTGCACTTTAATCCGTCGAAGATGCGGCGAGATCAACACTTATGTCTGTGTTGTTGGCGTCGTAGTGGATATAGTTACCATTGATGCTGTTGTTGTTGACCTAGCTGTAGACGGTTAGCGAGCCTCTGCACTGTTTGATCCTTCGATCTTCCTTTGAAGACCGACAACGATTGGTTACATCATGCACGCCCTTCTGTATATTTCAGTCGGTCATTCGAATGACTGACAAGGCTGTCGGCGTCCCACATTCTAGCGTATTACCACATACTAGCGTGAAAAAGCGTTTCGTGTAGCGGAGTAGAGGTTAGCTCTCCATTAATCATATTGTCCCGTTCATATTACTCCTTCCATTGCTAGTGTTAGTGCTGGAAATAAATTCGGAAGCATTGCTTCACCAGGAAATTCGATTTATCGGTTATCTATAGTAGCGTGCTCGAATCCGTCGCTATTAGTCTATTTGTATAGTGGCCCGTATTAGTTAAGTTCTGTCTAAACGTACGTAGCCATCATTAACGGCCGTTGTTTTTCTGCCAATGAGAAACCAGTGTACTTACACAGAATAGCGTTCAGCTAGTGCGGTCGATCGATTCGTAAATAACATTATCTTTAGCAGAACAGCACGATGACCTCACAGGACCGGCTGGTCTGCCTATCTGTTAGGTCTCTAGAAGTCCCCTGTGCGGAGTTACCAGGAGAATGCTGCCTATGGGTCTATGCTTCGTAAACTTGATCATATCTCGTGTGTCTAAACCGCTAACGGAGGCCGTTGGCCTAACGCAGTCTGGTAATGGTGAGCAGTTAGGCGAAAGTGTCCGAAAAATTCGAAGGTTCGAATTCGTCGTCCTGGTGGCTTTATTGTCGTGGGCTTTCAAAGCGAGATGTCTGCCGGCTAGCCGTTTCTACCATATCCACGCTAGAGCTCGTCACCGTGCTAGTAGTGAAGAGGTCCCTACACTATAATGAGTAATCGGAGGGAGAGGGCTGTTCGGAGGTGCTCGGTCGACGTTCTTCGCTGTCGGCCTAGTCGTCTTAAGCTGGGGAGGGGGCGGGGGATTCATGTCTTCTGCGAGCACCATCTGCCGCCCGGAGGCATCTGGCGTCTCGGTGACGCCGTGCAAGTGAGCCAGCATATGAGCTCACTGGCTCAAGGCTCACAGCCATTCTACGACTGACAAACGCCGACACGAACGTCGCCTTGGCCAAGTCCACTAGGTCGATTTGCTGTTGTCCGAAGCCGCTGCTTTGGGCGGCGGGAAAGCTCAACGATTACGAACCGACATGATTCTCTTATAAGGGTCGTCACATCGGGTAGATCGCACAGCGAGCCGGGCTCGCTGTACTATTTACAGATAGTACGTTTTTCCACGTGTAGGTGTGTATCTGTTTGCGCAAATTTTGGGAGCTTGTCTCGCCTCGAAGGCACCATCAGCAACAGCACCGTCATCGTCTTGGCCGTCGGAATACCCTATGAACCTTCTGTGGATGTATGTCTGCTCAGTGGCGGTCGAGTAAACCCCGCCGATTCGCGTGACGCGAAAGAAATCCATGCCGGATATTCTAGAAAAAAGAGCAAATACAGAAAAACGTGTATCCGAAATCACTCATTGAGAATTGTTGTTTAATTAACAAGCGTCAAACAGAATTCGAAAACGGTCATCCACAATACATTTTACTGTTATTGTCACGGCTAGTCTGAATATATAAAAATAAATTGCGCTAACTAATGTTTTACAATGATCACGAGAGAACAGAGAGGAACGTGCGACAGCTTACGATATCGGCAGGGGCAGAGCTATCTATATGTTGAAAATTACATATATTTTATTAAACGACATAATGCAGATGTGTTTGCTGCCGCTGGCCCCGCCATCACTCTCATGAGGTTTCTGTTGTCTCTTTAGTACAATGTGTCGTTTTGTTGGTTGAGTGTTCTAAGCAAAGTGGTAGTATTCGTTAAGTAGTTCCGTGTTAAGCAAGAAACCTCGTCAGCCACTTCTACTGTCGTGTATGTCTGCTTGTGATTGATTTAATGTATGACAATCGCAATGTGTTGTATCAACCTGCCTGTGCATTTTTTTTTTATCTTTTAGAGGAGATGCTGCCCTTATAATACAGCAACAGCGGCGGAGCAAACCATAGCCGGTCACAGCCGTTGCAGCTGCAGCAAGGGCAGCCGCATTGGCCAGATGAATTAGGCACGTTCGTTCCAAGGCTAGACGATATTTGACGTTAGGCAGCCTGTCTCGAAGAGGGCAAACGCTGTCGGTATACCCCACCTGGCGTCTATTACGGTTAGTTTCCTAAGCGAAACGACAACGACAATAGTTACAAGGCGAAAAACATCAACTCTAGCAGCAGTACAGAAATTAGAAGACGATAAAAATAAGCGCTGTTCAACACTGACTGCAGTAATAGGCGATAACAACCAGTTTACTGCGGCATGTCCGTGTCGTTACGTCTATATGCGTGTTTGTGCACCAGCAATGTTCATCTTTCATTTATATATATATATGAAGTAAGCGGCTGCCCGTTGGCGGTCTGATGATTTGCGCGCGGTTTTTTCCCTCTTGCCCATGCGCTCTCCGTTTATCTATTTGCCGCTGCCCTTTTTAGTAATGATGTAATAACGCAGACGGAATAACAACAAGCTCGTTGTGCGAATCTGGTCTCATATGAGGAGCGAGAAAAAGGACATTCAAATAGATAGACGGACTGGCTGGCAAGCAGGCAGGCGAAATGAAGGGAGAAGATTGCTACCATTCCTCGGACTGACCAACGGATGCTGTCACAGATTATCGAACAACGACAACAAGTACAGGAGTTATTACAGAATTGCTGATCGTTGCTGGTCCATCCGCTCGGCCGAGCCGAACAGTCCGCTTTGTCCGTCATCATCTACAATAGATCAAATTGTAACAACAAACAACAACAACAATAATAATAAAGACGACATAACGACAGTAGCCCTTATATCAACAGCAACAACAGCAGCAGCAGCAGATACGGCGATATCGATCTGCCATCCTAAAACGTTCAAACTAATGATCATAGGTCGATTTATGACGAAAATATTTTGAGTTAGCTAGTTTTGTGAAATCTCACCAATATCCATGTCCTTCATCAAGGCCTTTCAGTGGAATCAGCAAACGAAGCACACAAAGATAACCATACGATATTAATGTACTATGATTTTATAACTCTATCGACAGACTTCGCCGGCGCCGAACTAACAGTGAAAAAAATAGAATAATATGCAGAAGTGTCTGTACATCTCCGAACGTTTTTGACCCATTCCTAATGAGAGAAATCCAACAAAGAAAATGTGGGTCGCTGTTGGCTCTTTATGGTGGCTGGGCCAGCCTCGGGATGAAAAGATGAAATTAAGCAACAGGCGCTAGTTGGTAAAATTGGATCGTTTATTGGCTCTCATGGATGAGATTACCATGACGCTGACCAAAATACGAACGAAACTATGAGATTGACTAGTGAATGCGCGTTGATTCGGATTGTTACCAGTACCAGAGGAATGATTTTATCGTTGATTAAGGTTAGCAGCGGTTGTATGAATAGTGATCTAAGAGCGGTAATTCGGAGAAATTACTGCTAACAAAAGTAGATCTGAGGATGTGACTGGGGCTGATGACAACGACTGAAACAAAAGCGACGCCCAAAAGGACGAAGCTTGGAGCCAGGAAGCCTTTTCCGCCCCCCCAAGCGACGTTCCTGTTGTGGTTCGTACCTTCTTTTTGTGTCTGCGCGATCAACTAATGCCGATGCTGTTTTCTGTAGACGATTATTAAAATTACCTCGGTGTATTGTGTTGATGGCGCACTTGCATAATTCTCTTAATCTCTTTGTTGCAATCTTTGTAGATCTTGACAAATCTTCAGGGTGGCTAGCCAGCGTCGTATGTTGAGACCTAACTAAAAATCACAGGATAACTTCGACACACAACGATAAGGTTGTGTAGAATGTGTCGTTAGGGCTTTTGAAGAGGTCACCTAGGATCTTCTTAGCGATATGGAGATGCGTCAGATTGCTACCCCTAAATATTAATAAAATCGAAGATCCTTTTCGGTGATTCATTGCTGTATCATCTTGTAATAGTCGAGGAGAAATCCGATGACAAACTCGTGCAAGTAGTAGAGCAAGGATGTCTATTAGAAAAAATTACTGTTTTAGTTGCTTGTATGCTTCAACGACGTTTGGTAGCTAGTTCAGTTCTAGGATCGAGCGTCCCAGCAGACACTCATGCCATCGTCTGCTGATTGATTGACTCAGTGTGATGCGGGAATGTCCATGTCGTAAAATGGTATCACCACCACCCTTACCAGCCATAAAGAGCAATTCGGCTTTTTCTCCGAATTCTGATAATCGAGAGGGTTCCTACATTAGAGAAAAATCGCCGTCACTTCATTTGCCCGCTGACGTGATAACGTTGACGATACCAATTGTTAAACCTGTAATTAGTCTGTTCTGATAGAAAGTTGAAGTTACTATATGTATATTTTCATTATTTCACTGTTATTTATTTGTTAAGTACCAGTGGCGAATTTCGATGTCGAAGGCTCAGAGACGACAAGGCGGCACGCTGTGTAGTGCTGTCGCTACGTCTTGCATTTTGCTGCCTCGGCTGCTGTTGCTGAATGCAGAAGTTCTGATGAACAAGTGTCCTCTCGAGCCTCCACGTTGCTACGTCCTATCCTATTTCACTTATCATGTCGTTTCAGTATACAACGTTGGGCATCATAACTATCGCATATTGTCGATGAAAACTTGATGAGCTTCTTCTTGCTTTTCCTCTTTCGATTTTATAGTCTTTTGACGGCGCCATTTCAGGCTGGTCGAGCGGCACCAATTTGTCGGAGAGACTAGCGGCGCGAATATTGCTCGTTGTAGCGAGCATCGTTTGTGTTTATTACGCTATTGGTTCTGGCAGTATGTCAGTGTGTATATACATTCCTTTTTTTGACAATAGTGCTTGCTCAAACAGGCCACAGCCTTGTCCTTGCTAGTCTCCCTCAAAACGCCGACAAAAGGATACTTCCGAATCTGCTGCTACAGACATTACTCGAGCTACGTTTGTTACGTATGTAATGTATAGAATTATCTCGGGCTGCAGCATACGCAGGGGGTTTGGCGGTAATCGTAGTGCAGGTGGCAACGACTATGCCAGGTCGTCAGTACCGTTACTGAACACCGACCAGATGAAATCATCGTGCTGACAGGAAGTACTACGCAGTCTCAGAATTCCAGCTGCCATTTTCACGCTCGTTATCTGTTTTGCCGTTGCAGTTGTCTGCGGGATGCATATCTTAGCAGAAGCAGCACGAACGCGTCTCGCAGACTGGTCGAACTCCCATTGTTACTTGCTGGGGCCACCTATTACCACTACTAGACTATATGGTAGGTAACAAAAAAACGATCGGACTGGCAGAAGCATTCGAGGCAGTTGTAAATCATCAATCAGAGGCGTAATTGTAGCGATAAGCACACATTAAAGATAGCAAAGCGATAGCTGAAATGAAGTGACTGAATATGTCGGCTGGATAGCCTGCGCCGGCCGGACACCTGAAGCAAGACAGGAAAAGGCGATCAGTGTTGAACTGTTCCCTTAACTAACGTACGAACGAAGGAAATGACGTTGAAGAAAAGTATGAGATAAGAACGACATGGTGGTATGGAATGGACAAACGCAACATGAATCCCTCTTTCTCTCCGCTCTACTGCACATTACAACAATAGTAACAATATTGTTAATGTAGTGACGATTCAATCAATTCAACAGCGGTAGAAACAAAGGGCAATACCGCTCAAAAAAATTTTTGACAACTTTCACTATCTAATCTGTTTGCACTCAGTAGTAAGCTTCTTCATTTGTAACGTTAATGGTGACATCGGAATAAAGGAAATCCGGCTATTATAAGTAAAAGTTAATAACACCGCTACTGATTAGATCAACATCAATCCCTAGAATAATCCTATAACTACGCCAAGCGCCAATTAAAAAAACAAGCGAGTTTTTCGTGCTTCTACTCGGTCGTCGAATAGCGGCACCAGCTATCTGGCCAACTGATGTCTGTTGGATTTAATGGTGTTCTTCGAAATCAGTTGCGTGAGTGTCTAGGTGGATGCCAACCTGTCACTTGCCAGGTTGGCGTCCACCTAGAACATCCAGAACATGAAATTGATCTTGGTTTAATTTGTTAAATACGACGTCCTCGTTATTCTCGTTGACCATTTAGCCGGAATCACTTGACTGTTTACCATCTGATCTGGTGCGCTGCCATACAATTGGGAACGATCAGAAATGATCATCGTCAACAGCAACAACAAACACGATATTGAGCACAAACCGAGAGGTTCTCAAACTGGTCCCCTAGTTGTTGTTGTTGTCTCTTAACTCAGACAATAACGAAGCAATATTAATTGTCAGCTTGTGATCGTGATGCACGTGGCTCTCACTCTGAGGGTTTACATAAAGAAACAGAAAAGTGTGAACAGTTCCGATTCGTATGGCTGTCAACGCCGACCGCAAGGGATTAGATTCCCCGGCGAAGCAGACGAAAACCGAACTGAAGAGGAGCTTTTGACGGATTCGAAACTATTCGCCGTTTATCAATTCTATTATTATAATTATTCAGCTGCAGTAGCTCAGTATCGTGTGGTGCTACCGACAGCTGATCGACAATTACCTGCTCAGGCCGCGTTGTAGGTACTGCCAAAGTTCATCATACTCATAGCAGCAGCTGGTAGACGTTTTTCATTCGTACATCTTGGATACTTACCTGGGTAGTAATTATCGTAAGCAAAAAAAAAGCAACGGTAAGGCAATACGCTTATGATATAGTATATGTAAGGCATCGTCAAATATTATAGATGCCGTGTTCACTATCAGTCAGCGATTTGTATCAAGAAGTAGCCTCTACTTGCCACAGTGCGGCGCTATTGCGAAGTCAAGCTACCTTCGAACAACCTCTCCCTGTTCCCCGCTAATAGCCAATAATAATAAGCACGCAATAACGAAATGTTGTAGTTCCGACGAATTTTACGAACCATCATATCCACCGGTTCTTGCGTACGTTCGACGCGCGATACTTGATACTCTGTATACTTACGTGACGTCCTACTTGGTTAGTTTTGTTTTTACTACGCGTGTTTACAGATCTGTGGGTGTGTATGTCTACGTCTGTTTGTCTGCAAATGTATGTATGTATGTATATATACGTTTCGTTGGAACGACCCTATGACTGTGTGTGGTCTACGGAAATTACTCACTGCAGATAGAGGAGCACGAAAAAATCTGCAGCTGCTAAATATATGTACTTACAAAGATTTATGCACGTACGTACACAGCTATCTGTTTCGAAGCTTCTGTGAACAAGTCATTGGCCACTTCACTCACAAGCTTTCCATTCACATACATCAGCCTTCTTGCCTAAGACTGTATTATTAGTGGGAGCGCTCATTGCTCAAGTATCTTGACTGCTACTACCGTTGCTATTTCACTATTAAGACTATCATTATCAGCATTATGGGGTAGCGACGTAAAGCATCTATTAGAGAAACGAAGCGAGCAATGTTAAAAAAGACCCGAAGCGATAATGTCTCATTCGATACAAAAATTCACGTAGATCGCAACCTGCCTAAACGAATGTGAATTCTGACGAGAACTGTCAGAAAGATGTTTTTGATTACAATCAATAATAACAAAAACAGAAAGGGACAAGAAGACATTGCAGATTGGTTAGTGCCTGGTACAAACAGAACTTAAACAAATCTTGCGTCCTCTCATTACATGAGCCAGCCGTACCGCCTTTGTCGTATTGGAAGCCAAAGTTAATCGTTAAAAATGGGACTCGGTAAGAAACCGTGCCGCAGAAAATTTAGATACCTTACATATTTCGTAGTTGTATAATCCGATAAGCCGATCGCGTGCGCTAAAACGCTTCAGATATAAAAACTCGCACTATTTTTTTTGTACGAAAAGGGAGAGCTTATTCATAGGTTGATGTTTTAGTCTTGTGAGGCTATAAGGTATTTCAATTTTTTATGTTACTTGATTTACAGCTTCTGTTTTTGGCTTTAATGAAATTCGAAACATCTATCCTCGTTTACTGTTCCATATCTCACGTCACTCATTGTGTATCTTCATGTTTTTAGGCAGTCCGCTCTTGAGCAGTACTTAACGTTCCGCGTTTAGCTTTATATGATCTGGCGCATTTCAGCGTCGTGCAGTAACGATGCTTGAAATGACCAAAAGCAAACTTTCGTAATCGCCGCTAGGAGGTCTTTTGACACCGTTGTCGACCCATGCACGGTCGAGACAAAGTAACATATTTCATCTATAGTATCGTATGTACTCGTTGAACGTTACACACTATATCTACGGCCGCGAAGTTGATCGTGGCTTTACAAGTCTGCGCCCCTTCATAATCAATATGACCAGCAGCTGATTATACCCCACCCCTTTCTTTGGTTTAATTATTATTGGTCCTATTCAGCGAGCGATGATGTGATTGCTGACAGGATATTATGCCGGACCTCTTTGTCCAGGGTGTCGTAGCATTTGCTCGACACTAGGAAGCCACAGTGGATACGACATAAGCCGCGGAAACAGCCAGTAACTCTTTCCGCAGCTCTGCTAAGCGGAATTGGACACTGTTGCTTATTCCTTACGTCGAAAGTTGTAAGAAATTCAATTTGGCAATCACTAAGAATAGACTTGTTATGGAGATACGCAGGCACGCACATGTCCAGCTATAGGACACATGTGTCATAACGATAGTAAAATGGTGATATGGCGTGTTTCGCAATCATAGTACGGACCAATGCTGCGAGGCAGGCGTAGTGGTTGTAGGACGCCAATGTGGACCAGATTGCGTCACCGATACAATTGGCCGATGTTACAAAAGCAGTAACAACATATCGCGTCCTGCTCTTGGTTTACTGGCGTTGGCGCATTGTCGCGCGGTCTTTTGTTCTACTAAGGTGGCCAGCGGCTGGCCGGTACTCAGTGGTCACCGTCTTGGTGTGATAGATCGGACAAGCTGCTGATCATGACAATAGGTACTGAAACACCCAGTTAACTATTCATTTACTGCTATTAACTGGCTAAACTAAACGATCTTCTAGAGGGTGAACAGATTGAAAGGAGCCCGCCTCACACTACCGTTTATACTAGAATATTAGGAGAGTAGCTCAGTTTGTAGTTGTTATTGCAACAAGTGACCTTAGTATTACCTGAAGTTCGCTGCTGTTCGAAGCAAAATATCTGCAACATGGAAGATGACTCTTCCTGTTGATCTAGCCATCATTTTCGTTTGGTACTTCACCCGTAATACCAAGGCACTGCATCGAAAAATGCGCTATTCAGCTCGTAATATACATTTATTATCGGTTAGATGGTGTGAAACGAAGTGCCGTGTTGTCCTATTCCGCGATGTCATGTTCTTTACGTTTTAAATATAAACAAAATATTTAACTAACATGAACTATGTTCTCATCATTCGTCGGCAACACTATCATACCAGCTAAATAGATGTTGTTTTGGTAGTATCCGCTTATCTTCAGCAAAGCCAGCTTGAATTCACCTGATATTAGCGAAGTTGTTATCGCCCCCCAGTAGCTGCTGGTGGCTTTTAAAAACTATGTTTTCTGCTCGTTATCATTGTCAGCAAAGTAACCTAATGCCATGCTCTTCTGGCCCTTTTTTTGTTGTGTATAATGATTGACTGTTTATCCATTATTTATACAACATCAGCTGAAGCAGAATTAGGTACAAGAAATGCGACTGGCGAATGCGGGCACCAAAATAAGCAGATCAATAGCGAAGCAAGGTATCATGGATTCTCAATCTTCACGCTGGGCTTTTTGATCGGTCGCTACGTTATTCAACACATAGCCACAGAGTGTGAATGTGTGCAATTGTCAGCGCAAAATAAATGCTACTTGATAAATTAGAAAAAAAAATCGTCAAATTATAGGGATAAACACGCAACTGTGCCTTTCGCATACAGCCATACAATAGTTCGAAAATGGCACACGAATACCAATGGCGGTATCTATCTGTAAGCAGTGTGCGGAACCCGGAAAATCGGCTTCCATAAATAGAGTGCAAGAGACGGCACCGATTGAGATAGCAATTTTGTTGCTTATTATTACCACTATTGGCGGTACCGATAGAATTGTTTTGTTATTACTATTTTTGCGAGCTCCAAGACGTAGACCGACGCAGATACACACAGAGAAACGAAATTTCCTCTACGGTCTAATGATAATTTGATCAAGGTATATGTTGGCCATTTTGTTACGAAGCTAATGTGAAACAAACTGAGGACCATTCAGCTGCAGATGGATAGAACGTCACACCCCAAGAAGCTACTTCTGATAGGAAACGAATGTGACGACACTTTGCCTCAGCGAGCAACAATTGTTAGGTGACACGCACACATACGCAGGGGCAAACAAACAGGGGCAGCGTAATTAATAGCGACCTGTGCGATAATCGTCGGACAGAAGCCAAATCGCCGCTAAAGTGACTAACAAACCATGGTAAATCGAAAATAACGTTTGTAATTTCTGCGTTCTATTGCTTCCGTGCTTCTCGTTCGATATGCGGGTTTTTTGACAGCGCAACACGTCTCTCCTTTGTACAAGACAAAGAGCGACAGTACAAAGAGGCACCGAAGCATAGATCGTTGTCGATGCATCGCTATACGTTTAAGGCAGTTACGGATCTTAAAATGTTCCTTAAAATGTCCTAGCTTCTAGCTGACCGTGACAAATGTAGATGGACGGGTGTGTACTGTAATGACAGGACCTCATATGATGTCTATGCTATCATATTATAAACATTAATAAAATAATCTAGCTTTAGTCAAGTAGTACATAATTTCCTTAGTTAAACAGTACAGGTTTCCTCAACACGGATAGAAATAGCGTTGTGACTGAGCCTTGAACTCTGCTATATATATATATATATATATATATATAGCAGCTTTCAAGTATATCAAATATATCAAATTGGTGTTTACTGAGTGATGTCTATCCACAAGAGCTTAGACTATCATACAAAAGGCAGGTTTACTTGGAATGAAGAGATGCTGAGGTTACTGCATAGTAAAGAAAACTGCTGCGCCGTAGCGTGGTACGTGGCTTCGTGGGGCTTCAAAGACATCGTCGTCTTCCTGCGCAACACCGATGTCGCCTGTCAATCGTTTCTTCCCACGATCAGGGTTGCTGTTCTTTCCTTTGCTCATCGCTGCCGGCACAACCAGCCTGTTACACCGTTTGCCTTTGTTGTTGCTGTTTTTATTGTCCCTGGTATATGTTTCCCCTTCAAAACAACAATAACAGTGGTTCCTCTAGGCACATCGACGATGTCCCTTCAACCACAATGACACAACCCAACCAACCAAGCGAAGCTATGAGTCATTTGCAGTTGGATGGTAATCGCTGTCCCAGCCGAAGTAAAAAGAGTCAACTGAAGTGACCAGAGGCCGAAGTGGGTCTCAGAACCCGTCGGCTATGTCAAATCAGCTTCTTCGCGAATTCGTTCTTTGTAGACATTTAGCCACCGATTGTTCCTTACTCCCGCTCCCACTTCGTTTTCCAGTTACACACGCCTAGTACGTACACAAAATGTATCTACACATATGCGTTTCCGAACATACATATGCACATAAGTGATAGCGAAATTTGGAAATTACGATCTGAGGTAAACCGAATTCACCTCGAAGGCACGATATTAATAAGAAAAGGGTGTTAGGTTTCTTGTTTATAAGACAGTATATTCGACCGATTGTGCGTTTACGTATGTACGTTCGGAGCAGAGGGCGGTCATGTTCCAGGTCAGGTGAGGGCGGACACATCGAACCTATAAAAGTCTACGATGTACAATCCAAGTACCAACCAATAAAGGCTTGTATATATATATAGGCGTTTCTGCGGTAGCGTGTACACACCTAGCCACCAACGCAGTGGCCTGTCTTTCCAACAGCTTAATCGATAAAGACGTACCGAGGAGACCGAAGCGCTGAATGAAGCCTGTTTATCTATTGCAAAATTGACGATCTACAATCGACAGAGAGAACTAGATTTATGGTGCAGAAGAAAAACGAAGGTATACCATGATCTAAGAAGTGTGGGCGGTGTCCAAGCAACGGTTATCTGAGAGAAAATATAGCGGTTCTCATAAAGGTAATACCACTTTAGCTCAGCTTTTTGGCGGTCAACGCATTTTAGCAAATAAGAGGCCACAGATTTTGATGGGAAAAAAAGATGCTACGGTAGCTAAGAGCTATGAGAAATATCGGTGGCATTATTTTTTTTCTGATTCTATTCGGCTATAATGACTATGGCAAGTGTTGTGAAACTAGTTGCCGCAGAAGTGACATTGCAAAAAATAACGTATGAAAAAGGACATAGCAGCTTCAGCGATTATTTAATGGACGGTACGTACGGAGGCTGTAAAAGTTACGTACTGTCAGACTGGCTAACATCATCACTTTTTTGGATAGCGCGCATCAATCAAGCATCAAAAACTAGGTCTTTAACATAAGACCTAGTTTTTTATCACCGCTGAGCCATACGCCAATCAGAGCTTTAGCATCTAACATGCCGGTTGTCAACGTAGAAGTTCGGATCGATCAATCTCACACTATCCAGCAATGGTGAAGATCAAAAACCCCAGATACTGAATGTCGGACGCTATGCATTGAATATTTCAATTCCTGTAACAGCATATATATATTGGCCATTATTTGAAACTAAGGTAGGCTTATATTTAGTGCTTTTGATGACTTGCCGATATGTACTCGTGCTTGCAATTATCAAATTGTTGATACATAGGTTTTCCATATGATTGTCATGAACCTTTTTTTAACTATTTAGAGATGTGATCTTGATTTCATATCAACTCGATCCCGGGCAGCGCGTTCATTGGGTCCTTACAACAACGTTTTTAGCACAATAATCACCCAATGATGAACAGCCTCGAAGCGTTGAATCCTTTCGCTGGAATTAAGAATAGTGTAATAGGAATATCTTCACGAGAGCCGATTAACACAAAAGGTCGTGCATCGTGCTTATGGTCAAGTCTTTTTTTACTATGAGACTTTTTTTTTTTCGCCATATACGCATATATTATATATGGAGTAGACGTTTAATTGAAAGCCAAACGTGTTTAAAGTTATTCGACAATCATCATTTCACTTTACCGAGCGATTTCTGCCCTCAAGCAACAACAGTGATCGTGCGAAGAACGAAGAACTTCAGACAACTATTGCATAGCGTAATAGTGTAATAATGAATACACCTCGAACGGTAAACACATAACACTGTCGATATTCTTTCGGTAGAAAACGTACGGCAAGCATACGAAGGAATTGGGTTCGACTTTTTTACGTGGGCTGCCGGTGCGATGCAGAATAATAGGACGAACTGCTACTGCCATCGGGTAGTACGGGTTCGATAAACAAACCAACGGAAGTGAATGTGATGTTCGTACCGTATCGGACTCATTTAGGTAAATGATAGACAAAACAATTGCTTTAGATGAAGAAGGTTACTAGATTTATCCAATGCCACTGGTAAAATCTGTGGCTTCTTAACGATGACTAAACTAGCGGTATGTTCAATTGTCATGCAAGCTTTGCATGTATACGTGTTCTGAAATCTTCAACGCTTGAATATATCTGTCCGTGAGTAGCTCGTACATGCTGCAATCAAGTTATTATTTACTAATATCGTATTCGTTGAATCTGAATATATACTATATAGAATAACAATAATTAGTGTCATAATAAGATCTAGTTCAACATCGAGCTGATCGGGTTGGCCAAGCTGACTGCATGTCAGCGTTTGACGGTTGTGTGTCACCTGCATTCCAAGTAAGGCCTGCTCGGACACCTAGAGGGAGCCCAACTGCTTGCTGGTACGGATTTGCCAAAACGAAGCCAAGCTTCAGCGATCACTTTAGCTAGGACAACGTCAAGGAACGGCCGTAGCCTACTGCAGCAGCAGCTCTGCCAGCTGTAGCGGCCGCAGCTCGTCGTCGAAGTCGCTCATTGGCTCGTCTATTCGCTTGTGGGTCTGTTATTGTCTAGCATTGCTGTGGCAAACGTTTTTTTTACTTATCATCACCGTCGAACCCAGCGACCATTAGCGACCGAGGCGACGACAGCACAGGCCGCTTTGGTCGACCAAAGGTGACGATTTGTCGGTGGACAAACAAAAGCTGTCGGTTCTGTTCATCGTTTTTTTTAATGGAGACTCCGTCGAGATGAATGGGAAGCGGCAGCGAGAGAAAGACGAGGAAAGACAATAGATACCGGTTTAAAAGTACGAACTTTATTAGGCTAAACACGAGAAACACACAAAAACATAGAGATACACACGCAGGCTCATTGGGGCTGTCATCAGACAGCACATCGTGGAAACTGCGAGTCGGCTTTAAGTCGGCGAAGGTCACAAATCTACTGCGGCAGACTTTGGCCGCCTCTCCTTGTAC